>NW_026879436.1:0-26198 GCF_032173495.1 Musca vetustissima
AACTTAAATTAATACACCGATCTCATATGATTAAATTATAAAAGTCGACAACAGGAACTGGGGTTTGCTGGTTTTGGCGATCCAGAGTAGGTTCCAATCCTTGCTGCTGCTTTCGATATAAGCCTTGACGCTTTCCTAGGTTTCCACACTTTTCTATAAAGGTCCACGACGTCTGCACTGCGGGTTCCCTAAAATGCATTTCCTTTGCATAAAGGCCCACAACGGCTCTTTATTTCGGTTTTACTTTAAATGATTTTTAGTTATATAAAGGCCCACCACGGCTATTTATTTCGAGTTGGTTAATCACCGATACTTTCTTTCTTTCTCCGCTGGTGATCTTTCCTATGTTCTGGACCTTCCAGCTAGCTTGACCGCCCTGCACCGATTCAAGTCTTATGTGATCTTTACATAAATGTGACCCGAATTATATCAATCCATACATGTCATTGTGGTACCTAGACTAAAATTTTCGTTTGGACAGATACAGAGTCGTTTGTTTACAATGGGGAAAAAATATACAAATCGATTTATAGGAAATTTCAATTGGATATCCGTCGATTATTTGGAGCTCAACTAACATTAAGTCGATCTAAAGTATATTTGGGCTATATCTGCTTATCTAAAAAACACAATTAAATCAAATTGTGTGTCAATCGGCCATATTGTTGGTTTTGCTGCACTTTTTATTTAAAATCGGACGAAAATATATATGGGAGCTATATTTAAATCTAAACCTTTTTAAGCGAAACTTTCCACACCGTAGTTTATACTAACATCAGTAAGTTGTGAAAAATGTTGTGCCAATCGCAATATTTTGGAGGTTTGGTGGACCATTAACTGAAATCGGACGAAACTAAATCTGAACCGATTTCAATGAAACTGAACTTCAGTACGTTGTGCTAAATTTTGTGCAAATCGACAATATTGTGCAGCTTTGATGAACCATTAACTGAAAATCGGATGGAACTATATGAGAGCTATATCTAAATCTGAACAGATTTCAATAAAACTTAGCAGATATTAGGCTATCCTAACTTCAGTACGTTGTGCAAATTTTTGTGAAAATCGGCCATAATTTGGAGCTTTGTTGCACCATTTACTGAGAATCGGACGAAACTATATATGGTAGCTATATCTAAATCTGAACAGATTTCAGCAAACCTTGGCACCCGTTAATCTTTCCTAACTTCAGTACATTGTGCAAAATTTTGTGAAAATCGACCCTAATATGGAGCTTTCGTGCCCCATTTACTGAAAATCGAAATAAACTTTATACCCAGAGAATAAATGACAACATCCGTATACAAAATCATCACATACGGTGTGAATAGTGTAGCAACACCGTTTGTGTTTAACTTGAACACTGCGTTGTCAATTTGATACCGAGATTTTAACAACGGTTTCGATCACGAACGTGTTCAAATTAACAACATCTGTGTTCAGAAGTTGTCACCATAGCGGTGTCGAATGGACATTCTTTGGTGTCAATTTTGAAATATCCATACCGTTCCATTCTCATTTTGTTCCCAGAGTAATACCAATAAAAACAAATATTTTTATTTATTTCAAACATATTTTATTAAAAGAAAAAAGCGTCCGTTTACACATATAATATTTAGTAAAGTAAATCAAATTAATATCATTCTAAAATAAACTTCACCATTATTCATAGGATATAAGTGAAGCTGCCCTTTGGCCATTCTATAAAAATGTTTGCATATTTAAAGTATGTAAATCTCTTTGCCGTACGTTAAAATATAGTTTCTATTTTTCTCGAACCGATCCCCAATTGTCACATTCTATTATTAAAGAAGTTTTCAGTGATTTAGCAACCGATTCATGCACTTCCGCAAACTCTTTTATGGATTCAGTGCTGGTGGCTGACTCTGAATCCAGCAGCTTTCCTGTTCTGTACTTAGCATAAAGCTTTCCGCTTGCATTGTTTTTCCTTTCCTTGAAATGTAAAAATAATCCTGTAATAAAATTGTTAATGTTATTAATTATGTACAAATTGACTAAAACATTTACAGCCTGTTTTTGTAAAATTCAAATTCAATTTTAAAATTTTATTAAACCTCATACACCTTGAAAATGAGAATTTAAGATTTTCAACGTACAACTCCGCTATCATAAATAGTTTCACCTGTTTCCATACATATCCGTACTTTTCCTAGAAACATAATTTCTCTGTTTTCGGAAACGTGTTATTCCTTGTTTGCAACGCTCATGTTGCACCTGGCACGCCGGGTATCATTTTTCCGGAGCATCATTTTGCCATCAACCTGCATTTGCATGTATATATTCCGCCACATGGGTTGTATTTACACCATAACGAAGAAATGCTAAGAAGCAACATGAAAAGAACGAAAAAAAAAACACTGCAACTGTGGAAAAAATAACAAGAAAATCTTTGGCCTTTAGGCTATTTTGACTAAAGAGTTTAATATAAGAGCATCTTTTACTTTTTTCATAACGCCTTTCGTCCGGAGGCGAACACAGAGATGATGTAATGTATAAAAGCGTTTATCTACTTTCAACATCTTAGCAGTCGTTGCTGTTGTCAACAATATCATCAACTTGGTATGAGACTTGGAACAGTTTTTTTTTTATTTTATAGCACACGTGTCGTCTTGATATGCCACGCAACCAAATACTGCAGGCTGTTGTTGTATCTTTAAATATAGTTAAGCAGTTTTTGAGGGATATGTTTGAAAACATTATCACCTGGGAAGTTAAAGTTCTGGGGATGTGAAACGCCTTTTGGGAATGAAAGCTCTTGGCAAGTTTATTAAGAACCTAGAAGATCAAAATTTACCTTAGATCAGGTTTTTAAGTTATGGCGTTATGAATTTTATTATTGGTGAACTCATAGGTCACGAATAGAGATTGTATTTATCGGGTAAATACCCTGGGGGTGGGTAAATACCGAGTAAATGCCCGGTATTTGTGTGTCTCTGAGCCAATATTGAATATTTTTAGTAGGGATATTGTTACTCGGTGAGTTGCATTCTCTCTGAGTAGAAAATAGTTTTTGGTAGGCAGAGTTGCTATCCAATGAGAACATAAAATATTCATAAAATATAAACATAAAATATTCAATTGGAGGTTTGAAAAACCTGCCGAATAATTGATATACTGACAGGTACTAGAAATAAACATATAGGGAACATACCAAGAAGCGGACCTATAACGACATTTCTAAAAACGGATTATATAAACCATAATACAAATTTCAGGAATTTTTAATGGTTAATTTTACCCCCAGCCTTATGGCTAATGAGTGTGTATACACTTTAACACGGTGAAAATGTGCCTCATCGAATTGGTTCTTTGAACCAAGTCCGTTTCAGAAAATTTAGATTTCATCCAAACTTTGTCCATTTTATTATTTCTTCCAATTTTAGTTCAAATTCAAAGATGGGGAATATCGGTTTACTCCATCTGGAACATCCACACAGGGACTATGTCTAAATGCGGCTATAGTTCATTATCGAACCTTACGCTCTAATTTTTTATCTCGCTATCATACACAGGTAAAATAATTACAACAGAGTCTTAGAACCAAACTCAAAATGCGAAACAAATCAGATAACTATTTTAATATAAACCAGTAAGGAAAGTTCAAAAGTCGGACGGGCCGACCATTTTGCGTAATTTATAAAAAAAATGAATGTCAATTATCGAGCAAAATATGTAAAATATCTATATATAAATTGCCGTATTTGGGCAACCGTGGCATCCACAATATGCAATGCCGCAACACAGTGCCCTTTCCAAAATTTACATCGACACAAAATCCAATACAAAACTAGACATGCATCAATTTAGACCTAATTCAGTACTGTGTGCAAAATTTTATCTCAATCGAACAAACATTCATAGTATGGTGCACCATTTACATAAAATTGGAGGAAACTACATATGGGAGCTATATCTAAATCTGAACCGATTCCAACAAAACTTCGCACACATCAATCAGTGGCTAATTCAATACTCTCTGCAAAATGTTGTCCCAATCGAACAAATATTGTTAGTATGGTGCTCCATTTACAGAAAATCGGACGAAACTATATATTGGAGATATATTTTAATATGAACCGATTTCAACAAAACTTCGCATACATAAATTCGAACCTAATTCACTACGCTGCGCAGAATTTTGTCTCAATCTCAATTTTACTCATTGGTCCATTTATATAAAATTGGACGAAACTATATATGCGAGCTATATATAAATCTGAACCGATTTCAACAAAACTTGGCATATATCAACGTAGATCTAATTCAGTAATCTGTAAAAATTCTGTTTCAATCGGACAAATATTGGGAGTTTGGTGCACCATTTACCTAAAATGGGCCAAAACTATATATGGGAGCTATATGTAAATCTGAACCGAGTTCAACAAAACTTCGCATACATAAATGTGAACTTAATTCACTACGCTTCGCAGAATTTTGTCTCAATCTCAATTTTTCTCACTGGTGCTCCATTTCATAAAATCGGAGGAAACTATAAATGGGAGCTATATCTTAATCTAAACCGATTCCAACAAAACTTCGCATACATCAATCTGGGCCTAATTCAATACTCTGTGCAAAATTTTGTCTCAATCAAACAAATATTGGGAGTTTGGTGCACCATTTACCTATAAATCTGAACCGATTTCAACAAAACTTCGCATACATCAATCTGGGCCTAGTTCAATATTCTGTGCAAAATGTTGTCTCAATTGGACAAATATATATGGGAACTATATCTAAATCTGAACCGATTCCAACAAAACTTCGCATACATCAATCAGTGGTTAATTTAATACTCTCTGCAAAATGTTGTCTCAATCGAACAAATATTGTTAGTATGGTGCTCCATTTATATAAAATCGGACGAAACTATATATTGGAGATATATTTTAATCTGAACCGATTTCAACAAAACTTCGCATACATAAATTTGAACCTAATTAACTACGCTGCGCAGAATTTTGTCTCAATCTCAATTTTACTCATTGGTGGTCCATTTATATAAAATCGGACGAAACTATAAATGGGAGCTACATTTTAATCTAAACCGATTCCAACAAAATTCGCACACATCAATCTGGGCCTAATTCAATACTCTGTGCAAAATTTTGTCTCAATCGGAAAAATATTGGGATCGGACGAAAATATATATGGGAGCTATATATAAATCTGAACCAATTTCAACAGAACTTGACATATATCAACCTAGATCTAATTCAGTAATCTGTGCAAAATTCTGTTTCAATCGGACAAGTATTGGGAGTTTGGTGCATCATTTACCTGAAATCGGACAAAAACTATATATGGGAGCTATATCTAAATCTGAATTGATTTGCTCCAATTTCAATAGGGTTCGTCCTTGGGCCAAATAAGTGACATGTACCAAATTCAGTTGAAAAACGTGCTTAAGAACCTCAAAATACCGAAAATTGGCGGGTACCCTTATATGGGAGCTATGCCAAAATACCGTATAATTGGGGGTACTGTTACATGGGGTTTGTACAAAAAGATGGATTGATATATCCCATTTTAAATACTAAACATACATAACAATATAGGTGGGATAATTCACAACCCTATCTCCAATATTGCGAGCTCTACCGAGATTTAAGCAAACTGATCAAACATCCGATTGAGACAAGTTTTTGTTACCCCCTACACAATTACGTTGTCAGGGCATTATAGCACCAAGAGTTTATAACGCCGCGAAAATCGAGACTTGAAGGGTCGATCTAGACATGTGTGTCTAAAAACAATGCCGACCACAGTTATGGGCCAATCTTCACAAAATTTTGCATGTAGTTTCGGTTCGGGCCAAGAAAGACTCCTATTGTTTTTGGTAATGATCCGTTAATATTTAGGGGATAAAATCGACTTATAACGTTATTTTTGCCTGTTTTTCTGGTCGCTCTAGAGGCCACAAGAGGAGAAGATAAGTCAATATTTAGCAGGTCAAACGGACCCTGAAGAGGAGGAGTGGTTGAAATTTAAATTAATACCAATTATATTGTTGTATGTACTTCGATGTGGGAGTTATACGTAAATATATAAAGGTGTATATGTGTATACTAAAGGGCGGAAATGTCGCGTTGATCTTCAAGGTCAAGGAGGACGCTTATAATATTTGGTGATGTTTAGATTAAAGTTAGGGGTTGCAATGAACCGAAAACATTATTTTTGTCAGATTTGTGGAGTCACTCTAGAGGCCATTATTAAAGGCAGAACATTACATATTTCACACGGTGAAGGGGATCTGACCAAATACTTAGAACCGCTATTTAGATGCTGATGGGGCAATATCCCGAGGGACAAATGAATCAAAACCTGAAGTGACAAATTTTTATTTTATGACATTAATATTAACCTCGGGAAAATAATATTTGGAAAATATGCCAGGGTTAGAAAGTGGAGCTGTAGACCTATAATCTGTCAACAGGGTGCAAATATCGCGAAATATTGCCCAGGCTCAGAATATAGAACCACAGAGAGTTAGATTACTGGTTAAAATATATTTTTGACTGATTTTAAGTAAATGGTACACTGATTACTCAACGTTAGTCCAATTGATTTTTTGCACGATCATTGATTGTCGCTTTTTACATAAAAAATTCCTTTTGTGATTTAAAAGAAAACCAGTACGGAAAGTAGTAAAGTCGGACGGGGCCGACTATATGATACCCTTCACCACTATGGGTATATTAAACAGGACTATTAGCATGAAATGGGATGAAATAAAATATGTGATATTTTTCTAAATGTGAATCTACCTATATATATCCATAAACATGTCATTCGTTTGTTACAATGGGACAAAAGTATGTAAATCGACTTCAAACTAATATAAATAGGCCATCCGTTGGGCTATGTCTGTACTTCTAGAAAACGCAACTACGTAATTCTATGCACAATTTTATACGTTGTGCAAATTGTAATGTCAATCTGACTAACATGAGGAGTTTGATGCCCAATTTACTTGAAATCGTTCGAAAATATATATGGAAGCTCTATCCAAATATTAAGCGATTTCAAACAAACTTGTCACAGCTTAGGTTATACTAATTTCAGAACGTGCGTGCGTCAATTATTTAATATCAATCTATAATAAAAGGGAGCTATATCTAAATCTGGACCGATTTTCTCAAATCTTGTCAGACACCACTGTAGGCTTAATTCAGTACGTTATGTCAAATTTCGTGCAAATCGAAGGATATATAGGGACTTTGGTGCACCATTTACATAGAATCGGACGAAACTATATATGGGAGCTATATCTAAATCAGGACCGATTTTCACGAAACTTGGCAGACATCATTCTAGGCTCAATTCAGTACGTTATGCCAAGTTTCATGCAAATCGAAGGATATATAGGGATTTTGGTGCACCATTTACATGAAATCGGACGAAACTATATATGGAAGCTATATCTAAATCTGGACCAATTTTCACGAAACTTGGCAGACATCATTCTAGGCTCAATCCAGTACGTTATGCAAAATTTCGTGCAAATCGAAAGATATATAGGGACTTTGGGGCACCATTTACATGAAATCGGATGAAACTATATATGGGAGCTATATCTAAATTTGGACCGATTTTTTTGAAACTTGGCAGACATCACTCTAGGCTTAATTCAATACGTTGTGCCAAATTTCGTGCTAATCGAAAGATATTAGGGACTTTGGGGCACCATTTACATGAAATCGAACGAAACTATATATGGGAGCTATATCTAAATCTGGACCGATTTTCACGAAACTTGGCAGACATCATTCTAGACCCAAATGATTAGGCTGTACCAAACTTCGTGCAAATCGAAAGATATATAGGGACCGTTTACATTAAATCGGTTAAATATATATATATATATATATATATATGGGAGCTATATCTAAATCTGAACCGATTTTTCCCAATTTCAATAGGGTTCGTCCTTGAGCCGAATAAGTGACCTGTGCCAAATTTCATCCAATTCGGATCATAAATGCGACCTGTACTTTGTTTACAATTTAACATGCACAGACAGACAGACGGACGGTCGGACATGCATAAATCGACTTAAAAAGTGATTCTATGCATATTCTCAAAAGGAACCATGTGTCTATCTCGTTTCCGTTTGCCTGTTACAAACATATGTACAAATACATAATACCCTGTACCACAGTGTGGTGAAGGGTATAAATAGTATACCAAAACTGGTGCGATGGTTTAACTATTCCCAACTATTGTATTTATCAACAACACCCCAAGTAGTATTCGTCCCTAAGTTCAATTAAATTTCTTTTCTAGTTGTTTTCATTTCGCAAAAAACTGCATTAGCCTCAATTTTCTGATATTATCTTCGAACGTGCCTTGGGCATCATTTTAAGGATTAACTATGAAATGTTGCAATTACCACCACCACATTTTATGTTTTTTCTTTTTTTACAAAAAGAGTTGATGTTTTTCTTACACTTGAGTCTCATTTCAATGTCTTTTTGGTACGATTTTTTTTTTGTTTCAGTTTCGTCTTCTGTTTATTGTGCAATTTCTACGCGGCGGCGTTATTAGTTTTCGTTGTGTTTACTTATTATTTACAGAAAAGCGTTGTTGGTTGTTTGCGTTGCTAGTTTTTAAATTGAATATTTATTTACTTTTATTTTCGAAAGTAACAATTACTCCCATAAGACTAGCAATTTGGGAGGGATCATGGTTTTTATACCCATCACCTCACTGTGGTAAATGGAATTATGTATTTGTGCACATGTGTGTAATAGGCATAAGGAAGCGAGAAATACGCATTTATGATAAGAGTTAGTTGGTCTAAGGACGAATACAATGGAAATCGATTTAGATTTAGGCATAGCTCCCACATATAGTGTCGTCCGGTTTTACAATAGTACACCAAGGTCCACATATTTGTCTGATTGACACAAACAGTTGTACAGCGTACCAGATTGAGGCTAGAATGATGTGTGTGAATTTCTATATTTAGATATAGCTTCCATAAAAATTTTCTTCCGATTTGAAGTAAGTGACAAACCAAGTTGGTAAGTGAACTTACCAACTTTCGACTTACATAATTTTGAGTACCAAATTGAATGTGATAACTTTTATTGAAATTGGTTCTGCGCCAAATGTGATTGTTCAATTTACACTAAATTTTGGACATCATATCGTTTCTCCCACAACTATATTGCGGAATGCTAAATTATAGGAGCTTCTGTTGCGAATTCGGCGAAAATCTTAACAATACCAAAAATAGGGCGGAACATTTATATATGGGGCCTCTGTCAAATCTTAGATATACAGGGACAATGTTCTGTTAACACACGTTGTACCAAAGTACATCCACGGATTCAGACAAGGTGACAGTTTGTCGTGTGACCTGTTTAACATCCTGCTGGAAATGTAAACAGAGATGGCTACGCCGACATAATGGATCGAACATTGCGAGCACTAACAGCCACCTTTGAAAGAATTGAGAAGAAGTCTGCCAAAGTGGGACTGGCAGTAAATGGCGAGAACATCAGGCTGATGGTATCAACGTCTAAGAAGTCCAGTAGTCTCGGACCAACAGTGAAACTTAAAAACTATAGTTTCGAGGTAGTGAACGATTTTATATGCCTCTATACCGCCATAAACAAAACTAACTATAACATAACGTGTGCCAAGTTTTATTGAATTCGGTTCAGATGTAGGTGTAGCTCCCATATATAGTTTCGGCCGATTTTATGTAAAGGGTGCAGTAACGATCCAAAGTTTGGTCGATTGCAACGAAATTTTGCGCATGGTACTGAAGTTACTTTATATTTTCTTCCGATTTAAATAAATTGTGAAACAAACTTATCATGTTAGTCAGACCGCACAACCTATAAACGTATATTTTCCACCGACATCATGTTATTTGGGCTCCAGATAATCGATGGATGTCCAAGAGATTTACTTTATAATCGATTACCTAATTTTGTCCTATTGTAAACAAATGACTTTATACCTGTCCAAATGAAAAAAATGGTGTAGTTTGCAGAATGCCATGTTTATGTAATGATCTAGGTCGGTTCAAATTTAGATAAAAATCTTACATTTTAGTTCATCCAATTTCATATTAGTGGTCCTTCAGAAATGCGACGCTGTTACGATGCATCTGTTAAATATGCACAAAGTGGTGAAGGGTATAATATAGTCGGCCTCGTCCGACTTTACTGCTTTCCTTTCTGGTTTTGTATAGTAAATACAAGTAAGGAACTTAGTAAAGTCGGACTGGGCCGACTATGTGATACCCTTCACGCCAATGTTCCCTCGAAGGAACATACCTTTCTGCAATCTATGCTAAATTTAATTTCAATCAGGTAGATTAAGAATCGTTTGCGTACAATGGGACAAATGTATGAAAATCGATTTATAGCAAACTTGATACACGGTAATCAGTATGCCGCACTGTTAAAAATATAGTCTCAATCAGACACCCGTTCAAAACATATATGATACGTTGTGCCAAATTTCGCGTCAATCCGACAAACATTAGGAGTTTGGTGCACCGTTTACCTAAAATCGGACGAAAATATATGTGTGGGACATATATCTAAATCTGAACCGATATTCTCGAAATTAAACTCACCTATTTTAGACTCAATTAAGTACGCTATGCCAAATTTGGTGGAAATCGAAAGATATATAGGGATTTTGGTGCAGATTTACATTAAATCGGACGAAAATATATATGTGAACCGATTTTCATGTTCATCATCACTCATCATTCTAAACTTCGTTTAGTACGACATTCCAAATTTCGTGAAAATCGAAAGATATATAGGGGCTTTGGCACACCATTTACATTAAATCGGACGTAGAAATATATGGAGGCTATATCTAGGTCTGAACCACGTTTGTCGGAACTTAACACATATCATTCTAGACTTAATTTAGTACGCCATGCCAAATTTCGTCAAAATCGAAGAATATATAGGGGCTTTGGTGCACTATTTACATAAAATTGGACGAAAATATATATGGGAGCTATATCTAAATCTGAAACGAGTTTCACGAAACTTAGCACACATAATTCTGGACCTAATTCAGTACCCTATGCCAAATTTCGTGCAAATTTAAAAATATATGGGGACTATGGTGGCCCATTTTCGGGCCAGCGAACTGAATTAGGTCCAGAATAATATATATATATATATATATATAGGGACTATGGGAGCTATATCTAAATCTGAAACGATTTTCACCAATTTCAATAGGGTTCGTCCTTGGGGCAAATAAGTGACTTGTGCCAAATTTAATCCAAATCGGATCATAAATGCGACCTGTACTTTGTTTACAATTTAACATCTACAGACGGAATGACATGCATACGTCGGCTCAGAATGTGATTCTATGAACATTCTCAAAAGGGACAATGGGTTTATCCTTTTGCCTGTTACAAACATATGCACAAAGACGTAATACCTTGTACCACAGTGTGGTGAAGGGTATAAATACAAATTCGAGTATTGAAATTCATATTTAACCAGATTTTTTAAAAAATATATTATTAAACCAGTGAGCGGAGCAGTATAGTCGGACGGGGACGACCATACGATACCCTACACAACTACCACGGAACTCAAATTTTCTGCGGATATGTAGTATGTATCGGATAGCTAGGTTGAAATTGCTATGCAAATATATCGGATTGAATTCTATGGCCTGGCACGCATATTTATCCAGCCTTATTGCTCGTCGTATGGGGGGGATCTTTGCCAAAATTCAATTTGTTTCTTGTCCGTAGTCACTACCAGTTTAATAATATAATGCGTGCAAATTCATAAGAAAAATAGAAAGACACTTAAAACAGAGAAAAACTAGAGGAAAATCTACTATAGTCCAGACAGAAAAGAAAGAAAAGAGGATTAAGTGTCATCACAGTATGTAACAGTCATGCATAGTTGGTAGTTGCATGATAAGCCCACCCATCCTGTTTATCAAGTGATCCACCAAAAGACATCATGATAAACCCAATTTTTATACTCCCACTATTCCTACTATCGAGGCACAAACGATTTTTCCCTGGTTTCCTATGTAGAACAATGGGAGAAGACCAAGGACTTGAAGACTCCTCTATGACTCCCATTGCTAACATTCGGTCCAGTTCATCATAAATAAGTTTCTCGATCGCCGGAGAGACAGGGAAATGCCTCTGCTTTATAGGCGTCGCAGAACCAGTATTTATGTTGTGGCAAATTAGACTAGTTTTCCCTAGACCCTCTTTCGCGAACGAAGGAAACTTATCTATGGCGGACTGAAGTAAATATTTTTGATCTGTAGTTAGTTCTCTTTGATCCAATGGATTACTGTTAAATAAGGATAAACTTGAAATATTGTTCAACAGGGCTGTTGGAAGAAGATTGAATCGCTTCCAAAAATCTATTCCCAATATTAAATTTTGAGACAAATTCGGTACTATGTAAATAGTTATTGGCTGGCTTTCCTCTCGAAATACAATAGTTGTCGTAAACACACCAGCTATTCTCTGTGGTTTACCATCAGCTGTGTTTACAGTGGTATTCAATTTTTTATACGGAACATTAGACGATAAGAAATCAATGGCAGATTGTGAACCAAGGCAGGAAACCGAGGCACCAGTATCTAACAAACCCACCATTTGTTTACCTAGTAAATGTACCTCAGCATAGGGACGTATATCTCCAGATTTTTCCAAAACGGATATGGTGAAATTTTTCTTAACCTTCTTCACATTTTTCCAAAATGTTTTAATTCTTTTCTTCGATCTGGATATTTTTGGCTCTTGATTAAAAATTCGGTCCCTTACTTCATTATACCTCTCTAATCTTACATGAAAAGGAACCATAGGACTAGGTCCTTTACACCCTGGAGAATAATTTATATCTAGCTCTGATTTATTTTTGTAGTATTCGTCAGGAATTTCGGGACAATCAGGGTAAAAATTAGCTTTTTCATGGCATTCAGTGTTTTCATTGCTGTTATTAGAAGTGCATCGAGTCAGAATCCTTACATGGTTTGGGAAGCCTGCTGACAGGTCTTCGGTTTGGGTGCACTTTTCAGTGCAGGACTCTGCAAGTTTTTTGAAATATTATTGCATTTCCCACAATTGGGTTTGTAAACTTGTGGAGATCCACAACCATAGCAGAACACCGTTCGATCCGATAAACATTCCTGATATCGGTGTCCTGGTTTCCTACAATTCCAGCACACAGTCGATAATTCTGACAACTCCTCGTATTCTAACAAATCTCTATTACTTTCCTCATACTCTACTTCTGCAGCACGTCTGCTAAAGTTACTATGCCTGTTACCTGTGAAACCATGCCTTCTATTTAAATCTTGCATAAAAAATTCTCTACGCCTACATATTTCTCTCAACTGACCTACTGAGTTTATGGACATATTCAGAATTTCATGCTGAATTTCGGGTTGAAGATTTCTTCGTAGGATTTCAACCAATGTCTTATCATCTAAAGGCCTATCAAGTCGGTCTACTAAATCTATAACAGCATCATAGAAAATATCGAATGGTTCATTAGGTTTTTGTTTCCTATCACGTATCATTTCCCGGAAGTCGACGTCAGTTCTGGAGTCTCTGTATTGCTGCCTAAGTGCACTACACAGATTACCCCATTGGACTTCACGAACTGTACGGTGGAACCGCCAAAACCAATCGCTGGCTTTGCCCTCAAACAGAGCACTAGCACTGCGACACAAAACTTCGAAATCGCCATTTAAAGTTTGCTTGGTCAAAGCTTCAACACGGTATATAAAATTATCCACAGGTAAACAGGTGGTACTGCCGTTGAACTTGATCTTCCAATTGGCAATAATTTGGCTAACTTTATCCGGACGAGACAACAAATCATGACAAGAATTCGGATTACTATATCGAGACCTATTCACAGAATTACTATCTATGTTAACAGGGCCAAAACCATTGTTAACCTGGTTATTATTTGAAGACGGTAAACCTAATAATTGCTCCAAAGTTCTCTGCTCCACATCGCAAACATTAGGCATTGGCATAGCATTACCATTCACAACAGGAGAAGATGCATTTCCCTCATGACGAGATTTATTAATATTAAGCCTAGCTATACTGGCTTCAACACTCCTTTCTACCAACGAAGAAATTTGGTTTGAAACGGCTTCAACAATCTGCGATTGTTGACTATTAATCAATGAGGTTACCATATCTCTAACACTATCCAACGTTAAACTGGATTGTTGATTTGTCATAGAAGTAGAAGGATTCGCACTTACAACAACATCTTGACGAGTTTCTTCCGACCTATTAGCATCGAAATTTTTCGCTTTCGAAGATGCTCTAGTTTGACGATCAGTAGGGACAGATTTCTGTGCAACAGTAGGATTTGAAGGCTTATTATCCTTAATTATTTTTACACCACATACTGGACAATTAGAATGAGTTTTAATATAATTCGAAATGCAAATTCTATGAAACGAATGTCTACATATCGTTTCCGATAAAGACGATGGATTCTGAATCACTAAACTACAGATCGTACACACCGGCACGTTATCAACAATCGTAGCTCCAGCAACAGAAACATCTTCAGAACTTCTTTCAAGAGGCATTTTCAAAATAAAAAGTAAACATAAAACAACAAAAGAAAAAGAAATAATAATAAAAATGGAATGGCAATCAAATAAACTGAACCAGTAGAAAAATTTGGAAAATATCTGAAAAGCGGTTTGATTTTGATCAGGTATAAGGAATACAGTGGGAAAAAAATTTATAAAAATCATCATACTGCGAGAAAATATTTAGAAATCAGCAAAGAAATAGAAAGAGAAGTAAAATTGGACTATAATAGTATTTACGATGGTTTAAAATATCATCGATAATATTTTAAAATTCCAAATCGCAAATGAAAGTAAAAAAATCAACTTAGTTGTTGTGACTGAAGTCAGAAGTAGAAGCTAGTCCACATTCAGAGTTCTTTCAAACACTCATCTAAATCGAATTTTTCACATTAGACAGCTGGAGGGCAGGTATAGTTAGTCTTGGTTATAGGAATCAGCAATCACGCACGTAAAACCTATATATTCCAAAGAATCACTATAACTCTGACTAAGAAATATAAAGAAAAGGAAAGATAAAAAATTATAAAATTAGAAGTTGAAAAAGGACCTGAGCGGAACAGATAACGATATCGAAATATCAAGACGTTTTTTTAATAATATTTTTGATTCCACTCGGGCCCCACGTTGGGCGCCAAAAACTGTAGTATGTATCGGATAGCTAGGTTGAAATTGCTATGCAAATTTATCGGATTGAATTCTATGGCCTGGCACGCATATTTATCCAGCCTTATTGCTCGTCGTATGGGGGGGATCTTTGCCAAAATTCAATTTGTTTCTTGTCCGTAGTCACTACCAGTTTAATAATATAATGCGTGCAAATTCAAAAGAAAAGTAGAAAGATACTAAAAATAGAGAAAAACTAGAGGAAAATCTACTATAGTCCAAACAGAACAGAAAGAAAAGAGGACTAATTCTCATCACAGTACGTAGTAGTCATGCATAGTTGGTAGCTGCATGATAAGCCCACCCATCCTGTTTATCAAATGATCCACCAAAAACAAAATCAAAGACATCATGATAAACCCAATTTTTATACTCCCACTTTTCCTACCCTTCAAAATCAAACCTCCAAAAACGTTTAAGCCATATTCAAATAATTCCAATTTTTATTCATAATCAAAAATATCATTTTTTTCAGCCTATAGCTAGACACAACAAAATCATACAAGTTCAAAGAAATTCGAATTAAATTGTAATACTAAATTCAAAAATAATAATAAATCCATAATCCTAACGCATCAGAAAAATAATAACAAAAAAATATATAAAACAAACCTAATAATTATGAATACTACAAAAAAAAATCATGAAAAAAAAACTTAATTTCAAAAATTTTAGGTATATAAGATCATATTTGAAATTTGAAGGGAAAATAAAAAAATTAATAATTAAATTATATCAAAAACATAACATTATTTTTTATATCAAAATTTATCATATTTTTAATAAAAACATTCGAAGAGAAAAACAATCAAATAATCACCAAACAAAAATATTTCATATCAGTATGTAACGCAAAAGAAAAATGTATGTGTGTATGATCGTTACATTTGCTTTTTGTTTTACAGCAAATCAGCTGTTGTGTCAACGACCTGCTTTGTTACAACCGTATGTACAAATATACATACATACGAGTATGTTAACAGCAGTCGATTTGATCAAATAGTTTTTTTCGTTTTTTTTTTTTAATTTGATTCAATAATCACACCAAATATAAAAATAAGTATTTAATTGCCGATGTCAACAGATATGCCAGAAAAAAATACAATTTAATAATTATTAATTCAAACAAAAATAAATATAAATGAAACATACAGTAGAAGCAATGTACACAGTGCTTTCAAAACTGTAGCTCTCATTGAGATGTTAACGAAGGTAGGTTAACAGCACTTCGTCTGTTATTGTTCAGTGTAACATTGGCATATCCATTGGCAATCGTATGTACACAGGAAACAAATTAACATTGAACAAACACAAATAAAGGAATCCTTTAAAAGAATTAATACAGTAATTAATTCAATTAATTAGGTTTTTAAAATAATTTAAAATAATTTATAATTATTATTTTATAAATTATCATGAATATTCTCAATTAAATGAGTGCAATAGGCAATACCAAGAGAGATAACGGAACAGTTACTCTCACTAAAAAACAATGATTTGTGCTTGTTACTACGAACACACATTGATCTCCCACGATGAAAGGCCTTTCACTTTCAATATATTTTTATTTCAATATTTGGTGTTCTCTTCTCTCTACTGATTATATTTTTGTTGTTATTTTTTCTTTTCTTTTACAAGAAGATGGTATAGAAAATTATGATTTTTTTTACATGACCAAGTACACACACACTTTTGCTCTTTGGTTTTTCGTTTTGTTTCAAATTTGATTGTTTCACTTTTAATATATTTTTATCTCTCTCAAAATTATTATAACAAAAATTATGTTAGAATTTTTCTTTTTTTTCAAAGCAATTTATGTTGGATTTTCAAGCAAATTTTAAGCAGGTTTTCTTGTTTTTTAGTGAATACACTTTTGGATATTAAAAACTTCTTCAAGCACCATTTCATGAACTAAATCACAGAATTTCTATGCCGAACTTATTTTCTTTTTGCGAGATGTAATCGGCAGCACTCGCTGTAACCAACGCACTCTATCAACTGAGTCCAATGAGAATCTCAGTCTCCTCTCTGGGCAAAAAAAACACACTTGTAGAGTGGAGGGGATAGCGGTAAGCAAAATGCACCGGGGAAAAGGGTATTCCTAAAAACAGATTGAAATGCACAATAGAAAATCAGCGCTAGGGAAATTGGAATTTCATATAAACAGGAAATCTTACCAATGATTATATCAAATTCTCAATTTTATGGTATCACCAGGATATCAAAGAAAAACTGCAGACCCAGGAAATATATGGAACTCCAATCCAACGACCAGGGGATGTTGTAAACCAATCAGAAGGTCAAACCAAAACGTTTGTACCAAAAATTGTTTTAAACAAAATCAATGATTCTGTCAGCTTTTTTTCTTTCCGTCGCCAGTTTAATAAAAAAAAACACTTGGGATTTTCCAATAGAAATTTCTTTTCGCCAACAAGATTAAAAACTTAGTGTTCACTAACCAAAAGTTTCTCGAAAATGACCAAGATGGCTCCTCTGCTACCTCCTTTTGTAATCTCGGTTATTACATTAAGATTATGGCTGAATATCAATACATGAAAAAAACTTCCAAAATCAAACATGGCTCATTCGAATCACCAATACTTCAACATTTCATTACAAAAAAAATATACAAACGTATTGGTTAACAATAATCTAATAAATAAGTGGAAGAAGAAAAGCATAATTTCTCACCACCCTTGTAAGGGGAAATTATAGCAACCAAAGGTATATTAGGTGACTCCGAAAATTCGTGTGATTGAATATCACCATTGGTATTCGCAACCATTAATGTTTTGAGACCAGATAAACCAAAAAAATAATCGATTTCATTAAAAAAAATAAAAAGAAAACAAAAAAAAAATTTACCCGCAGCGAGATTCGAACCTGGGTCTCACGGATGGGAACCAGAGACACTCCCACTAGGCTACCGACGAGATAGGGGCGAGGCTAGCAAAGTATCTAGCACACCCCCTCGGAAGTTACTAGCATACAATACGATATATTAAAGTGAATGAGAATGCATTTTAATGTTCTAATAATAGAACTGCATTCCTAAGTCTCTGAGAATAGGGAATTTAACATAAATAAATTCAAGTTAACATTAGCTAATGCAATGCAAATGAACAGAGGTGTCCCAACATTGAACCATGGTGTGCCAAAAAAAAAAAAATAAATAAAATAAAATAGAAATGAGATTTGTTTTTTTTTCAAGTGTCTACATGCGCCACTACAAAAGGAAGAAACAGAACTTTGGAAACGCGACATTTAATTATAAGATTGAATGGTCAGGGCAAATCAGTGCGTAATATCGTGGAAATTGTGGATCGATCCCCGTCCACGGTACATGCTATAATTCAAAGATATAAAAAACAATTTCATGTGCAAAAAAAGTCGTGAAGGTCAAGGGAAAAATTAAATGATTATGATGAGCGATTTATTTTAAGGGAAATAAACTCAAACCCATTCAGGACGGCGAATGAATTGAAAATATGGTTAAATCGAACTTAAAAAAAGATGTTTGTGCCGAGACCATTCGAAATGTGTTAAGGAAGAACGATTTACATGGACGGATAGCCAGGAAAAACCCACATATCAGCACAATATACAATTGCACGGGTGAAGTTATGCAAGGAATATTTATTAAAAGATTCTGACTTCTGAAAGACGGTAATTAAAAATAATACTGCTTAAATTAGTTAATTTTAACATTATTTTTTTATATGTAGGTACTCTTCACTGATGAGAGTAAATTTAACCTTCATACAAATACTGAGTTTTTGCCTAATAACACTTGGGCTACAATCAAACACGGGGCGGGGTCTGTAATAGTAGGGGGATGTGTTTCCAGTGCAGGAGTAGATTATATTAATTTTATAGAGGGTAAAATGAACAGATTCCAATATTTAGAGATATTGAATCAAAATATAAAACAGAGTGCTGACAAATTAAACATATTGGACACATTTGCTTTTTTTCAGGATAACGATCCGAAGCACACTTCACACGTTGCAAAGATGTGGCTAATTCAGAATTGTCCAAAATTACTGCAAACACCCGCACAGTCCCCAGATCTTAACATTATTGAACATGGTTGGGAAGAACTTGCCCGAAAGCTCTATAAATCTACTTTCAATACATTAGCCCAGTTGAAGGAGGGAATAGAACGTGAATGGAACTCAATAACTCCTGAATTTTGCGCTAGTCTCGTTGAGTCGATGCTCAGGCGTTTAGAAGCATTAATACAGGCAATAGGTTTTGCTTCCAAGTACTAAGACTGTATCTTTTATTTGACTGCGTTTGACGTGAAATTTGTTAAATTTTACTAATTTTCTTATTTTAAAAATAGTTTGGAATAAAATGTTAAGTATTACACATTAGTCTGATTTTTTGTTAATATTCCAACACATAAAATTAAAACATTTAACACATAATATTTAAGTGAAAAAATAAGTAATTAAATATGATCATGATTAAAGTCCAATTATACGTTTGAACCACATTGCTAGTTGGAACAAGATTGAATAACAGTTGCGGGTTGTTAAAACAACATGAAACAATGTTGGAATGAAGTGAAATCATGTTGAATTATAACAAGTGAAAAAATATAACAAAAGAAAAAACCATAGAAATAGTTACATTTACGTGAAATGAAAATATGGGGAACATACCAAAAAGTGGACCTATAACGTGTGGTGTGCCCTGGTCATGCTTATTTTCGTTAACATGGTTGGCAATTCGCCGATAAGAAAGGTGGAAACGTCATTTTCGGAGTTCTTCAAACTGGTCCCCCTACGTTGCCCTAATAAAGAAAAATGAAAATGTCGTTCCTTTTTCTTTTGGCCACCGAACAGAGCAAATCAATACCCATCCAGCGATTCCCAAACATTTTTCAAATATTGGAATCTATATTTTTTTATTGAAAAGCCACAAGTTCGGCAATTGTTTTAAAGTTAAATAAATATTACAATAAAGATAAAAACATACACCAACAATTCGGCCACATCGAGGGAGTTCCGGCGGTGCACCACAAGATCCTGTGGTGATCAGGTATTCTCCGTATACCAGACGGACGGACAGACCCAAATATACGCTACAAAGAAAAAATATAAAAGTGGTATTATTATTAAAACGTTACATTTTTTGGTGATTAATTAGTTTTAATAAAATAATTATTACTTGAATTTGAAGGTAAGGCAGGGCTTGCGCGCAGGCCTAGTGCAGGCAGTTTTAGATAGATAGCCCTGGAAATAGGGGAAAATTAATCACAATAAGAAAATTTGATATTTTATTGAAATAACACACTAAAACATACACGAACGAACACGGTACATTCTAACATACGACATGGACATGCATCGGAAGATAACCTGAAGAGGCAGGAAACCTGGAATAAACAATATTATGAAACCTGAAATGAAAGCACAGGAATTATTAGATATGGCGATGTAAAGAGATAAAAGGTAAGGAAATGTAGATGTAATGCAGGTGGGGTAAGATAGGGGTATTCCGTGAATGTTTAACTAGAGAGATGACAGGAATACCATGGAGGGGTGGGTTTTTCTCCCACAGAACCAATCAAGTTTTGAGTAAATCTCCACTGTGTTAAACCATGACTCATCGCTACGTTATATTTTTGATCCGCTGGCAGTAGAATTCTGGTTTTTTGTCCACCCTAACAGGTGCAGCTGGCAAGAACTGCAGCCCCAAAGACTGAGCTAACGCCGGGGCAAAATGGTAGTTTAGCCAGCACCGCCAATGAGTTGGTTCCGCTTCCCAACGCTAGGGGTCCCCAGGACAGGACAAACGACAATTCTACTAATCGATTGTTGCAAACCATAATGTAAATCAAATACAAATTTCAGCAATTGGTTGGTGTTTTTTCCTAAAAACTCAAGGTCCTAAAATATGGACCTATATTATGAATTGGAGGGTGAAATATTTGTATAAAAATCCGTAAAATACTGCAATTTAGAGGACAAAGTTATATGAGGCATACCTAATGCGGGGCCAATATTGACAACATTGTGTAGGAATTAGCGAATATTTGTCGTTTTTACAACATGATGGGTTATGCCTAATTAAGGACCGATGTAGCTCAATTTCGAAGCTAATATTAATACACTTAACCACACTGTGGTGCATGTTTCCTCTTGAGAGTATGCATATAATCACTTTCTGAGTCGATTTTTGCATGTCCGTCTGCCCATGTTAAATTGTAACAAAAGTACAGGTCGCATTAATTATCCAAATTGGATAAATTTGGCACAATTTTATCCAAATTGGATAAAAATATCCCTAATTGAAAACGGGGATAATTGGTTTAGATTTAGTTATATCTCCCATATATAGTTTTGTCCGATTTTAGGTAAATAGTGCACCAAAGGCCGAAATTTAAGCCGATTGGTTTTATATAGGAACTATGCCCAAAAGCTGGCCGATATAGTCATCCTCGAACCTGACCTACTATTTTTTTTATCTCGATATCCTCCAAAGGAAGGATGATTACAACAGATGGATAAATCGACTAAATCATCTTACAATTCCATACTATGTAGGGTATAAACGAACAAACGAGTGGAATACGGGTATATGCAGGAAACCCCAAAAACCGGAACAAATCAGTTAACTATTTTAATATAAACCAGTAAGGAAAGTAGCAAAGTCGGACGGTGCCGACAATATGATACCCTTCTCCACTATGGGTATATTAAAAAGATGCATCATAACAGAAGGCCCATTAACACGAAATTGGATGAACTAAAATATGTGACTTTTTGAGTTTTATGCCTTCATAAGGCGAAGGATCATTTTGTTTTTTATTAATTTCTGTTTCGAGATGAGCTACATGATCGAAGTTGCAATGAAAAGGAAAGCCAGAGAGATACCACATTTCCACAATTATGCGACGCGTTTCGCTGTTGGTTAAGCGGCTCATCAGGCATATACATCGCATTAAAACAATTTATTTGGGGATTTATTTCATTTTCCGAATTATGGACTTATTTCATTATGAAATAAGTCCCCGCTTTTAGGGACTTATTTCATTTTTTTGGGAGTTTCATTAATTTCGGTAGGGAGCTATTTCATATTGCTTTTTAGGGATTTATTTCATAATTAAATAAGGCCACACATTTGGGAACTTATTTCATTTTCTGTTTGGGGACTTATTTCATACCGCCAATTTACATTAAATCGGGCGAAGCTTAACACACATCATGCCAGACTCAATTCAGTACGCTATACCAAATTTTGTGCACATCGAAAAGGACTTTGGTACGCCATTTAAATTAAATCGGTCGGACATATATATGGGAACTATATCTAAATCTGAACCGATTTTCACGAAGCTTAACACACATCATTCTAGACTCAATTCCGTACGCCATGCCAAATTTCGTGCAACTCGGAAGATATATATGGATTGTACATTAATGTACCAAAAACTAAAAAATACAGTATGCTAAAAATTTGACCCAAAGTGTATGTGCTATTTGAATAGCACATCACTGTAACATAGCGGGATGCAAAAGATACGAAAATAAACACACACATGCATTAAAAATGCAACGTGTGTTGTTGTTTTGTTTTTCTTCTTTTTGGTCCAATTCCATTCAGCACTGGAAACGTCACAGTTACAAACAGGCTAGCTGTGACGTTGACAAAAAAGAAGAAATCATTCAAAGTTTGAAAGTTAAAAGCGATCGTTGCTTTACCCCCGCCGTGTTGAACGTGAAGTCGCCTAAATTAAAAAGTTTAAAGAGAAAAAAGTTAAAATAAAATACATTGTACTTACATATGAATATTTAAAATTTTACTTACCTTGCATATAAAACTTTTAGTTACCCTGAAGACATACCATATACTTAAACAAACATTTTGGTCCAATCGAGCCAAATAAGTGCTGAGTTAAGAGAGAAAACGTAACCTTTACATAAATATTTGTGCAAAAAAATTTTTTGAAATAAAAAATTCAATTTATCGTGCAACAAAATTTCTAAAGAAAAAATTGTCAAACAAATTTTTGGAAAAAAAAAATTAAAAGAAAAATGTGGAAAAAATAAATTTAAAAGAAAATTTTTGAAAGAAATTTTGAAAAAAAAAACAACAAATTTTTGTGGAACAAAAAATTAATAATTGGAAAAAATCAAAATTGGAAAATAGCAAAAAATAATAAAATTTGCGAAAACAGATTTCCTTTTTTGTGCAACATACATTTTGGAAAAAATTGAGAAAAAATAACAAAATTCTAAATTTAGAAAATCATAATTTGGAAAAAAATTTTGTGGAATAAAGTTAAGTATTAAGAAAATTAAAGGAAAAAAAATGAAGAAAATAATTTTTCGGAAAACGAAAATTAAAAAACAAATTTGGAAACTAAAGAAAAAAATTTGAAAACCCGTCTATTAAATTGAAAAAATTAACAAAAAAATTTTTGAAAATTTGGAAAAAAAAAAGGAAAAAGGAAAAACGTTTGATACTTAGCCTTTTTCACTTGACTTGCCACTGAAACCTTGATTTTTCTTTTTAATTAGTTTTATTTCACTTTTTTGAACTTTAAAGGTAAGTAATATTTTCTATTCACAGGTAAGTATAAGGTTTTTTTTGAATTCAGGTATGTACAAAATTAAATATACAGTGAGCAGCAAAAGTCATGGAAGAGCGAAAAATAATAATTAATAACCATGAAATCAGCAGTCCAGAAAGTGGTTAATCGATACAAAAAAGAAAATATAATTGAAAATAAACCGCGATCAGACCGTCCCAGGAAGCTCAACATCAGAGAACCAGCGCTCCTAAAATTGCTGCAGACTTAAAAGAATCATTTGGGAAAGCAGTTTCAGCAGAGAGCTGAGGTATGTAGGTGCATAAAGAAGTGTGGATTCAACGCTTGCCATGCCCGCAAAAAGCACTTGTTAAAAAAAACAAACAGAAAGAAGCGTGTCGATTTTGCAAATGATTATAAAAACAAGACAAATGAGTTCTGGGAAAAAGTTATTTTCTCGGACGAATTGAAATTTAATGAATCTAATTGAATGAAGTTTTACAACTCAAGGGGTATCTTACCAAATATTAGTTAAGTCAATTTAATTGTAAAAATTAAGTAATATTAAATAATTAATTATTTTTCTCCAGGGGTACCAAGACTTTTGCTGTGCAAAAATATGGACTTTTCACTATGTCTATTTTGTTTTATATTTTGTTTTAATAAAAAAATGAAATATTACTTTTATTTGCTGCAGTATAGGATTGAATACATGAAATAAAAATATATATTTGAAATTTTGTGAATTACTTTTTGAGGAATTACTGAATATTTTTTGATTTGTATGGGGTACCATGACTTTCGCTGCTTACTGTATTTACAGGTGAGTATAAGGTTTGTCTTTAGGGTAAGTAAAAGCTTTATATACAAGGTAAGTAAAGTTTTATATATTCATAGGTAAGTACAATGTTTTTTAATTTAACTTTTTTCTCTTTAAAGTTTTTAATTAAGGCGATTTCACGTTCAACACGGCGGGGGTATAGCAACGATCGCTTTTAACTTTCAAACTTCGAATGATTTCTTCTTTTTTGTCAACGTCACAGCTAGCCTGTTTGTAACTGTGACGTTTCCAGTGCTGAATGGAATTGGACCAAAAAGAAGAAAAACAAAACAACAACACACGTTGCATTTTTAATGCATGTGTGTGTTTGTTTGTTTTCGCATTTTTGCATCCCGCTATGTTACAGTGATGTGCTATTTAAATAGCACATACACTTTGGGTCAAATTTTTAGCATACCGTATTTTTTAGTTTTTGGTACATTTATGTACATGCCTCCTCCGTCGTGATATCTGTGAATGATAAAGAATTTTTATTTAGTTGGCATATTTCTAATAGGACCAGAAAATACATATCCTAGTTTTGTCTGGAACGCCTGGACATCGCCAATTCCTGCGGAAGTACAGCCATCTTGACGTATTGCTGAGTATGTGTTTCGAAGGTCTGGGTCAGCGAGAGCTTGTTGAGTAAAATAAGATGTAGGGTCTTCTAATAATGGGTCCCAGTAGGGCTGCGTGTCAAGTCGTCGATTATCAATGCGTTGACTTTTAAAGCCCATGTGTTGTTGTTTTGTCTAGCCATGATCATGGAATGTTGAGTATCCAATCTTAGACATGGTTGCCGACTGACAAATAAGTGATAAGACAACACTTTCGGCTACAACACGCACCAGAGCAGTTGGAACGAACACCACGTCCAATGTAAATGGTGCTGGTTGCAATGAATTTTCCAACTGCAGAGCCCCATGTACTAAGGTGTGGTGTCTGTAATCTCACCTTCTACAACCAGTCAAGCTCGAACAATCTGGGGCTAGGTGACTCTTTGCCAGGCAGTTTCGGCAGTACCCTCTTCTTTATACCGTCTCATACCGTTGATATGGAGCCTGCTCATGATCGTCTTGACATAGCCCGCAGGAATATTGCCAGAAACTAAGCCGCTCTCTTCTACTCTCTCGCTGACCAGACCTGCTTCTGGATTGTTGCCGTCTTCTAAGTGGTTGCTGCTGTTTATCGCGCCTGTTGTTGGAGATCGCTGCTCTTGTTCCCAGTCCCGGTTCGGTAGATAGGCAGCCATATCTGTAATTGAGGAGAATGGAGTACCAAGTTTTATAATAAAAGGGGGTCCGACTAGTCAGTCGGAAAATAATTTGACAACTTTTGTTATGGGGGGACTAGTTACTCCAATTGAAGTTTTTATATCTACGACCCTTATGTTCTGATCCACCCCTTTGTATTTTTTTATAATCCTTCCTAATCTCCATTCAATTGGCGCTAAACGATCATCTTTGATAACCACTAAGTCCCCTTCCTTAAAATTGTCTTTTTCATATTTCTATTTATATCTTCTATGTAATTCATTTAACAGCAAATGTT
>NW_026879437.1:0-26912 GCF_032173495.1 Musca vetustissima
GTATTAAAGGGCTCTGAGAGGTCCTATCTGACTTTAACTGCTGATCGTGTGCCACTTAAAATTATCCTGCAAAGCCGAATTAATTTTGCAGGAATGACAAACGCAGACATGTCTTTATACACCTCTGAACGGATAGGGCTGTCGAATGCGGCTTTATAGTCGACGAATAGGTGGAATGTGTCGATGTGTTGTTCATGGGTTTTTCCAAGATTTGGCGGAGAGTGAAAATCTGGTTAATGTGGATTTGCCAGGTCTGAAGACCATTGATCATTGGCGTCAGTCGTTCACACAGTACGCGGGATAGCACTTTTTGTGTACGGGACACAGGATTCTTAGCTTCCAATCATTGGGCATGCATTCTTTTAGCCAAATTGTACTAATCAGCTGGTGCATGTTTCTTACCAGCATCTGACCACCATTAAAAATTAAAATAGTTAACAGATTTATTTTTGGAAAAAACTCCATTAAAAATTTTCGAAATTTGTATTTGCTGAACATTATGTTTTACAACACTCGCATTGTATATTTGTCGGTGTATGTTAATTTTTTGTCCCTTAATACCATCCTTCTAAAACGACAGGTAGTATTGAAAATTCGGTACAATCTCGGAATAAAATTTTTGACGTTTTTGTTGATTGTCGAGTTTATATTGAATATTTTTTTAACATTCTGACCTCCTATTAACCCCGTTTAAACGGAGTTTTCAATCATTTCTGGAAAAGAAGCCGAAAATATCCCTTCAGAGGGTTGACTGAGGTAAAGCCATAGAAATCCTAATGCGAACATTTTCAAATGTCTTGAAAATAGGAAATATTGCCCCCCTTGTTTAGGTTACCTCATGACGTAAACTTTTGAAATTCCCATACACGTGTCTTCTATTTTTAGCCCCTCTATCAATTGCGGAATTTCCCGAACAATTTCAAAATAATTGAAATTTGTTGCAAAGTGTTATGGTGAACCTTATGATTACAATGACTCTGACGCCCTACGAATATATGGTTTCTAGGTTTTATTTAAATTCTCAACCAATTAACAACACTGCCAACAATTAACCAATAACCTAAAAAATCGTTTACGTCTCTACAATCTTTGTCCGAAAACTATGTTAAGAATTCCACAGAAAGAAATGAGAAATTAAAATGAAATCAGTTCGTAGAACAACCTACTTTCACTTGTTGTAAAGGAATTTTCATATTCATGTGTAAAAAAGATTACAAAATATACTTTCCTTTTGGCATGCCTTTGGCTTGCATTCACACACATACACATACATCTCTACTCATACAGCGACACAAAGCAAAAACTCCAATCAATTGAATACGCCAAGTTGAGCTTTACGTTAAGGACATGCATATGGTATTTTTTACAACAACAACCACTAAAACAATGTAATGGAAAAGAAAAAAAACAAACGAATCGGGGAGAATAACGAAAACCGCATTCCTTGGCGTTTTGCAATAACGATGACAAAAAAACTTTGTTGGAAAAAAATGGGAAAACCGAAAAGAAAATATGGCCGTTGGGAAACATCGAGCAACATAATATAATGCCATGTTTTAAACAGTTTTTGTTGGTTGGTCGCTTGCCTCATGGCGTGTTGCATGCAATTTCTGTTCGTTATGCCCAAAAGGATGGATGGACGAGAGCAACAGCGGCAAATGCATCATTATCACCATTATTATTATCATCATCATTAACGTTGAAAAAGTTATGATGTGTGTGTGTGGTTGTAGTATTGTAAAATATGTATGTATTATTATATGCCGAGCATTCCCCCATTTTATCAATTTAATGGTATTGTGTTTTAATTTTTTTGCGTGTTCATTTCTTTTGTTAATAAATCTGTTCATCGCGGATTTGTTTAAGCGTTTAATTTGTGTAATTTGCAATTAAAACGTTGTAATTTTTAGGGGATTACATCGGGGATTAGTTAAATAAAATATTTGTAATTATTCATTTAAACATAATCTAGGTTAGGTTAAAATACTTAGCAACGGCAAGGCGGAACTGCTTATATGCCCAATTTCGAGATGTTAAATATGGCGATTAAATGGGTATTACGCTACAAGGTTTTAATTGATACTCTTCTAGATCAGGTGAAATCTTCACTGAGAGCCATGACTAAAAAGAGGGTGCTAAGTTTATATAATATCGGACAAAAATATATATGGGAGCTATATCTAAATCTGAACCGATTTTCACGAAATTTAACACACATCGTTTTAGACTTAATTCAGTACGCTATCCCAAATTTCTTGCAAATAGAAGGATATATAGCGACTTTGGTGCACCATTTACATAAAATCGGACGAAAATATATATGGGAGCTCTATCTAAATCTAAAGCGATTTTCACGACATTTAACTCATGTCGTTCTAGGCTTAATTCAGAATCCTATGCCAAATTTCGTGCAAATCGAAGATTATATAGGAACTGTGGTGTACCATTTACATACAGTCGGACGAAAATATATATGGGATCTATAAATCTGAACCGATTTTTCCCAATTTCAATAGGGTTCGTCCTTGGGCCAAATAAGTGAACTGTGCCAAATTTTATCCAAATCGGATCACAAATGCGACCTGTACTTTGTTAACAAAAATACATGGACGGACGGACATGCATTAATCGACTTAAAAAGTGATTCTATGCATATTCTCAAAAGGAACCATGTGTCTATCTCGTTTCCTTTTGCCTGTTACAAACATATGCACAAAGACATAATACCCTGTACCACAGTGTGGTGAAGGGTATAAAAAGAATTTGGTTCAAGATCCCCAAAATACCGAAAATTGGGGGGTACCCTTACATGTGGGCTACCCGAAGAAATTGATTTATATTTATAATTTATAGTGGAGAGATTTGCTACCTAAAAAGAACTCGATGTACTAAATTGCAGTCAATTCGTTCGAAAAATACGATCAGAACCCCAAAATACCAAAAAATTAGGGGTACCGTTATATGCGGACTACCAGAAAAACTGGACCTATATTTATAATTTTTAGTGGAGTAAATTGATACCCAATAAGAACCCAATGTACAAAATTTCAGAGAATTCAGTTATAAATCGAGCCCATGAACCCGAAAATTGAGGGTACCTTTATATGGGGGCTATCCGAAAAATGAACCTTTATTTATAATTTTTGGTAGGTCGATTTGCTACCTAATAAGAACTCAAAGTACCAAATTTCGGCGAATTCGGTGGAAAATGCGATCAAAAGCCCCAAAATAGCGAAAATTGGGGGTACCCTTATATGGGGGCTTTCCAAAAAAAATGGACCTTTATTTATAATTTTTGGTAGGAGATTTGCTTCCAAATAAGAAGTCAAAGTACCAAATTTCAGCGCATTCTGTTAAAAAACACGCTCAAGAACCCCAAAATACCGATAATATGGGGGTACCCTTATATGGGAGCTATGCCTAAACGTGGACCGATTTTCTCCAATTTCAATAGGGTTCGTCCTTGGGCCAATTAAGTGACCTGTGCCAAATTTCATTCAAATCGGATCATAAATGCGACCTGTACTTTATTAACAAAAATACATGGACGGACAGGCGGACAAGGATAAATCGACTCAGAAAGTTATTCTATGCATATTCTCAAAAGGAACCATAGGTCTATCTCGATTATTTTTGCCTGTTACAAACATATGCACAAAGACATAATACCCTGTACCACAGTGTGGTGAAGGGTATTATGATGAATGTCGGTCCCCCTTTAGGCATACTCCCTTGCTAATGATAATACATCATAATATCCGGAATTTAAGGAACTGTAGCGCCGATCGCTTTGAAATTATGCATGAAGTTCCGTTTATGGTCACGGACGACGTCTTTTATTTTCGATGATGATCAGATGGTATTTCGTTGATAAAATGGGCCGATCATAAGAAATTTTCCATGGGGAAGGCGATACGACCAACTAATTCGAAAGGCTGTTATGAGAATGAACGGTCAATATTAGAATTTTATGGAGTATTTTTATATCACTGTAAAACATGATTCGGAAAAGATTTTGCAGAGGAGCTTCTGACATATAATCAGTAAAGAAAGCGATATATTACGTTTGGAGTTGTCTTGGAGTATAGATCCACAGAAAATAGTCAGTGATAATTGTGTAGGGTATTATATGGCTATACTGCCCCGCTCCCTGCTTGAGTTATGTTTTTCAATCAAATTCGGAGTAATTGGTATTTGGGATTCCTATTTGGTGGCACAGGATAGTCTGTCATTATGCATATGTTTGTCACTGGCAAAAGGAAACTTTAGATATAGCTCACATATAGATTTAGATATAGCTCACATATATAATTTCGTCAGATTGTATGTAAATGGTGCACCAAAAACCAAATATTCTTCCGGTTAATACAAACTTTGGCACAGTGTACTGAATTTGGTTCTGATTGATGTATGCGTTTTGATAAAATCGGTTACGATTTACATATAGGTCCCATATATACTTTCGTCCGACTTTATGTAAATATATCACAATACGGCCAATGTTTGGCCGTACTGAAGTTATGACGTCCATGAAGATTTCTTGAAATCGGTTCAAATTTAGATATAGCTCACATATATACTTTAGTCCCATTTTATGTAAGTGGTGCGCCATAGATCCTTTTCTATTTGCACGATACCTTGTTGCTGAAATCGGTACAGATGTTGATATAGCTGCCACATAGAAATGGTGCCAATAAGCCTATGTCTGTTCGCTTTACATGAAATATTGCGTAGCGTATTGGATTGAAGTGTTTTTAGGTTTAGATATAGCTTCTATAAATATTTTTTACCGATTTCACCTAATGTTGTACCAATGTGTACAAGTTCCGATGCAGTCGAAAGGACTTGTAGTGATTCTAAATCTACTGAGTAGTTTTAGAATCTAAGATTATTGTTGAACAAGACGGACAACAATATAAATTTGCAACTACAACAACACAACGAGTATTCAGACGATATTTACGTTTTGTTGACTGCAAATTAAACACTTTAAAAACAATTTAGTTCAAATTCAAAATCACGACACTGTCGGTCCTTTTATTGATTTAAAATTCGGTAATTGTTAATTTCAATTTTATTTGATCTGGCGATCCACAGGTTTAAACTTCAAGAAGAAGAGTAAATATTTGTCCCTCCTTGCGATGGGACCTCACCGATTATGGTTTATAGAAATCGATGAGGTCCATATCGATGTCATCATCGATTGGGTTGGGCCGATTCCCAACAATTTAATTAAATTTGTCCGACTAGAATGAATTAGTGAACAACCTACCAAGTAGAACCTCGAATAACGTCCGAGCTTTTAACTTTTTTTATTTTAGGGGTTTTAGTCCTTATGAATCTTCTTAATTTTTATACCCTTCACCACACTATGGTACAGGGTATTATGTCTTTGTGCATATGTTGGTAACAGGCAAAAATAATCGAGATAGACCCATGGTTCCTTACGAGAATATGCATAGAATCACTTTCTGAGTCGACTTATGCATGCTTGTGCATGTCTGTCCGTCCGTCCATGTATTTTTGTTAACAAAGTACAGGTCGCATTTATGATCCGATTTGGATGAAATTTGGCACAGGTCAATTAATTGGCCCAAGGACGAACTCTATTGAAATTTCAGAAAATCGATTCAGCTTTAAATATAGCTCTAATATATATTTTCGTCCGATTTTATGTAAATGGTGCAGCACTGTCCCTTTATATCATTGGATTTGCACGAAATTTGGCATAGCGAACTGACTTGGGTCTAGAATGATGTGTGCAAAGTTTCGCGAAAATCGGTTCAGATTTAGATATAGCTCCCATATATATTTCCGCCCGATTTTATGTAAATGGTGCACCAAAGACACTATATATCTTTCGATTTACACGAAATTTGGCACAGCGTACTAAATAATGATGATGTGTGATAAGTTTTGATAAAATAGGTTCAGATTTAGATATAGGTCCCATATATATTTTCGTCCGATTTAAGATAAATGGTGCACGAAAGTCCCTAAATATCTTTCGATTTGCACGAAATTTGGCACATTGGGAAAAATCGGTTCAGATTTATATATAGCTCACATATATATTTTCGGCCGATTTAAGGTAAACGGTGCACCAAAGTCCGTAAATATCTTTCCATTTGCACGAAATTTGGCACAGCGTACTAAATAATGATGATGTGTGCTAAGTTTCGTTAAAATCGGTTCAGATTTAGATATAGCTCCCATATATAGTTTCGTCCGATTTTATGTAAATGGTGCACCAATTTCCCCATATATCATTCGATTTGCATGAACTTTGGTATAGCGAACTGAATTGAATGTAGAATGACGTGTGCAAAGTTTCGCGAAAATCGGTTCAGATTTAGATATAGCTCCCACATACAGTGGTGGTCACAGAATTAAAACATTTACTGTGGTAAACATTTTTTGATCAGCCCTCGATTCGTTTGAATTATTTTTGAAAATTTTTTAATTCAGAACACATTCTGAAACGTTTTCTCGTCAACATAGGTCTTGATCTCTGTTCGTTCTGTCGTGGCTGATATATTTTTTGATGAAATATGTTCTGTACTACTCGAACAATCGATTTGATATAATAAATGCCAATATCAATCGATATTTCCTCACATACTGCAAAAATATTCCGGCCTTCTTCAATAAAGGCTTTCGAAGTCGAACGGTTCCTTTATGTTAATTCCCATTTTTTGAGTTTTTAATTCAAATATTTATTTATTTTAAGAGTTATTTATGATTTTCTACTAATTCTAGCAATATCTGGTGCATTCGGACCTTTATTTTCTATAATAAGGGTTATTTTCTGAATGTAAGGTGTACTGTACAATGTACAATTTTGGCAATTTTGATAGATTTTACAGATTTTTTCAAAATTTTTTATCAGTAAATGATTTTATCGGTGCTTAGTTTACATAATTTAACTAAATTAAAGAGCTTTTTTAGAAAATATTTTCAAAAAATGCAGTAAAGTAAAAAATTACACAATGTTTTAATTATATGGCCACTTCAAAGTCGATGTATTTTCATAAAAAACGTTATTTATGGAAAAATTACATGTAATAATTTTCCATTTTCACACTAAATCTATTAAGTGCAGTATATCGAAGTGTTCTGAATTAAAAAATTTTCAAAAATACTTCAAACGAATTGAGGGCTGATCAAAAAATGTTTACCACAGTAAATGTTTTAATTCCGTGACCACCACTGTATATTTCCGTCCGATTTTATGTAAATGGTGCACCAAAGTCCCTGAAAATCATTCGATTTACACGAAATTTTGCACAGCGTACTGAATTGAGTGTAGAATGACGTGTGTTAAGTTTCGTAAAAATCGGTTTAGGTTGAGATATTGCCCTCATATATATTTTCGTCCGATTTTATGTAAATGGTGACCAAACTACAAATTTTTGTTCAATTGAGACAATATTTTTCATAACGTATGGAATTGGGACTATAATAGAATGTGTTAAGTTTCATTGTAATCGGATCATATATAGATATAGCTCCCATAAATAGTTCGTCCGATTTTAAGTAAGTGGTATTCCAAACTCCCAAGGTTTGTTCGATTGAGACAAAAAATATTGCGCAGAGTACTGAGTACTTAGGTCCAACTGGACGTATGCGAAATTTTGTTGAAATCGGTTCACATTTATATTTTTGGTCAATTGAAATTGTGGACTGCTCAATGTACTGCAGAATACCACATGGTGTATGCCACAGTTGCTCGATTAGGTCGGGATTTACATACAGCTCCCATACAAAATTTTCCTATATTTCATATTAGATGTGTATGTGTATAGTTTTTTCAATGGTTCAAATATCTATGAAGATCACACAATTAATTTCTCCCGATTCCAATTCAATGGTCCTCCAAAGATGCTAAGTCTGTTCCATCTACAGGATATTGTATTTATTAGCATCTCTTGTATGTACCCAAAGTGGATACAGGATATTGTATTTATTAGCATCTCTTGTATGTACCCAAAGGGTATCATATAGACGGCCCAATCCGACATTTGAACTTTCCTTACTGGTTTTTATTGGACCTTTAAGGGATGTTTTAGTCCTTATGAATCTTTTTCGTTTTCTTTTTAGTGAACTTTAAATTATATTTTCTCACCTCCACATATTCTACAAAATATAGCTCATAAGATTTTTAGATAGGATAACCCAATGACAAGAAATCTATTTTAGAAATGATGAATTCCTGGCAAAAAAAAAAAAAAAAAAAAAATATTTGAAAATAAATCACAGTATTTTTCTAGAAACACCATGACGAATAACCCCTATACATTGGTATATGTTGAGGTAAAAAATGGATCAAGGTAAATTTTCTTTGTCAAGTTATGTATGTTTTCATTTTGTGTTATCTGCCTCATTCTAATACATTATTCAAGGTTATAATAGTACTTCAAATTTATATTTCTAAATTTTGATCGAAAATGTATTGTTCGTTATTTTTTCATAGAAAAATTTGTCTCCGTATAAAATATCATAAAATTCCACATGACTTCATAACAAATAATATGATATTATGATAACAGGGTATTGAAAATATTCACATAATTTTTGCATGCTTGTACCCAGAGAGAAGAAGTATTGAATGCATTTTCCCAAAAAATATATGAAAAGAAAAAGTAAAACAACTCTTCACACAACTACACAATGCACTTCCTAACGAACACCAACCAACAATGTTTAAGAATATTCAATCTTTACTTGGAATTTTTAAAGGAGAAAAAATAGTTGCACATATTCTAACGTACATTTACATACAATATACATATACAAATAACATTCTAACACACACACACATACAAACATTTATGTATAGATAAGTGGGAAAAACACTTATGTAAAATAGCTTGAATTTAACCTTATCCATACAAAAAGAGTGCACACACAAAACGTGTTGGAGAATGTGGTTTTTTATGTGTGTATATTTATTTCAGCTTCGTGTTCTCCACATCCTCCTCCTCCTTCTCTTTCTTTTTAAAGGATAACGTAGAACATGGGTTTCGTTCGTTATGACAAATATTCTATTCGCACAAACCACAAACTATAACTATTATCATTATAATAATGATAATGGGATCTTCAAATTACAATATATGTATTCGTGTGTGTGTATATGCGTGCAGGCAAGCATCCACATATGTGGTAGGTGGTTCCTCTTTGCTATGTGTATGTAAATATTTACTTACACATATATTTCGTACAGAGTTTAAACATTAAATGGTTTAAATATCTACGATAATGACCAGGAGATTATATAAAGTATTTAATTTTAAATATTTTGGATTTAGGAAATGTTTAGAAAATTGTTTACATTAGTTATAAAAGTAGTCTTAAATTTTGCATGGATTAAAATAGTTATCGAGAGAATGGGAGTGTTTAGTTAAAAGAAGGTGAGAATAGCTTGCATGTTGGAAATAACTAAGTAAAAAGAATGTGTAGCTAAAACTCCCAATATGATGCTATGCTATTCCGGTCATTTTTTTCCATGAGACAAAAAACAAATATGCGACATATGCAAACAAAATTTTTCAAGGATATAGTGGGACCGATAGGGTTCAGATATATAAATTGCAGCCACTTTTGAGGGGAGTTCCTAAAATTTCCACCACAGCCGTACTGATATTTATTTGAAATTAATATTCCAAACTAAATTGTCGTAACTAATAATACAAAGACAAGTGAAAATGGCGTGAAGTTTGGCCGGGCCAATCTTTGGATACCCTACACCGTAGGTAAACTGATAGTTACTTGAAATGAAAATATAGGGAAAGTACCAATAAACGATTGTTTTAAGCCATAATATACACCAAATTGCAGTATTTTTTAATGGATATTATTCCTAAAACCGCAAAATATAGACCAATTTTTACGACGCTAAGTAGGCTGGAACATGTGTATAAAATTCCCAAAATACTCCCAACATTTATATTTTGAGGGCAAAGTTGTATGAGGCCATAACCAACGTCACATTATTTTATTTTTTTGGATGGGTTCAATATGAAAATTGTCATTGCAGAACAAAATGTATGTGTACATCCTTCGAGGCTACACCTAAAACGGGACCAATATTGATTACTTCGTGTAGGAATTACCGAACCTTTGGAGTTATGTTCATATGAGGAGGTATGCCTTATAAAGGAGCGACTATCCTTCATTACAATGGTGGTACAGGGTATTATGTCTTTGTACATATGTTTGTAACAGGCAAAAATAAACAAGATGAACGTCGTTTTACATATATCCGTCTGTCCAAGCATTGTTGTGAACAGAGTACAGTTCGCATTTATGATCCAATTTGGATGAAATTTGACACAAGTCACTTACTTGGCCTAAGGACAAACCCCATTGATATTGGAGAATATCGATTCAGATTTAGATATAGCTCCCATATATATTTTCGTCCGACTTTATCTAAATGGGGCACCAAACTCCAAATATTTGTCCGAAAGAGAACACATTTTCACAGCATACTGAAATAGGTCAATATTGATAAATTCGAAGTTTAGTTGAAATCGGTTCAGATTTAGATATAGCTTCCATATCCGATTTTATGTAAATGGTGCATCAAACTTCCAATATTTGTCCGATTGAGTCGCAAATTTGCACAGCTTAATTTAGTCCAGTTTGGTGTCAGTGTCTTGTTGAATTCGGTTTAGATGTAAATACGGCTCTCATACATAGTTTTGTCCGATTTTGGGTAAATAGTGTACCAAACTCCCAATAGTTGTACGATTGAGACCACATCTTGCATAGCGCACTGAGGTAAGTACAGAGAGACGTATGCGAAGTTTTCATGAAATCGGTTTAGATTTATATAAGTATATTTTCGTCTGATTTTATGTAAATGGTTGACCGAGGAGTCTACGTCTGATGCATATAGGAGATGAAATTGTAGACAGCCCACTCTGCTGCAGCACACCAAATGGTATATGCCACGGTTACTCAATTAGGTCCAGATTTACATACATACATAATTTTGCCCGGTTTCATACAAATGGTACACCTAGTCTCCCCGATTGACATGGAATTTTTCATAAATTTCACAACGGTCTGTGCATGGTTTATTTTAATATGAAATATCTATGTAGATCATACCTTGAATTTCGCCCGATTCCATTTCAAAGGACCCCTAAAGGATATTGTATCTAAAGGATATTGTATGTTTTAGCATCTGTTGTATGTACCCAAATTGATGAAGGGTATCATATAGTCGGCCCCGTTAGGCCTTTGAACTTTCTTTACTGATAAACCAGTTAAGAAAGTCGATATCCTCTTAAGATAGAATAATTACAAATATGGCTAAATCTATAAAATCGTCTTATAATCCTACAATTTCAAGTAAAGAGTATCCCCCTGCAAATGGTGGATTACGTCACCCAAAAGTAGAACAAATCAATTAACCATTTTAATATAAAAGGGAGTTATATGGGTATTATCCATACTATTAACCATTTTAATATAAAACCAGTAAGGAAAGTAGTAAAGTCGGACGGGGCCGACTATATGATACCCTTCACCACTATGGGTATATTAAACAGGACTATTAACATAAAATTGGATGAAATAAGATATGTGATGTTTATCTAAATGTGTTAGATAATACTAATTTCAGTACGTTTTGTTCCTATTAGCCATATAATGGATCCTTGGTGCGTCAATTACTTAAAATCAATCTATAATATAACGCAACTATATCTAAATCTCAACCGATTTTCACGAAACTTGGCACACATCAGTCTGGACTAAATTCAGTACGTTATGTCAAATTTCGTGTAAATCGAAAGATATATAGGGACTTTGGTGCACCATTTACATGAAATCGGACGAAACTATATATGTGAGCTATATCTAAATCTGGACCGATTTTCTCGAAACTTGGCAGGCATCACTCCAGGCTCAATTCAGTGCGTTATGCCAAATTTCGTGCAAATCGAAAGATATATAGGAACTTTGGTGCACCATTCACATAAAATCGGACGAAACTATATATGGGAGCTATATCTAAATCTGGACCGATTTTGTCGAAATTTAGCAGACATCACTCTACGCTCAATTCAGTACGTTATGCCAAATTTAGCGCAAATCAAAAGAAATATAGGGTATTTGCTGGACCATTTACATCAAATCGGAGGAAAATATATATGGGAGGTATATCTAAATCTGGACCGATTTTCAGGAAACTTAACACATATCATTCTAGATCTAATTCATTACGCTGTGCCAAATTTCGTGCAAATCGAAAGATATATGGGGACTTTGGTACACCATTTTCATTAAATCGGACGAAAATATATATGGGAGCTATATCTAAATCTGGACCGATTTTCAGGAAACTTTACACACATCTTTCTAGACCTAATTCAGTACCCTGTGCCAAATTTCGTGGAAGTCTAATGATATATAGGGACTTTGGTGCACCATTTACCTTAAATCGGACGAAACTATATATGGGAGCTATATCTAAATCTGAACTAATTCGCGAAAATTGGCACACATTATTCTGGAACTAATTCAGTACGCTATGCCAAATTTCGTGTAAATCGAAACATATATAGGGACTTTGGTGCCCAATTTACCTTATATGGGACGAAAGTATACATGGGAGCTATATTTAAATCTGAACCGATTTTTCCCAATTTCAATAGGGTTCGTCTTTGGGCCAAATAAGTGAGCTGTGCCCAATTTCATCCAAATCGGATAATAAATGCGACCTGTACTTTGTTTACAATTTAACATGGACATCAAAAGAAATCATGTGTCCATCTCGTTTCCTTTTGCCTGTTACAAACATATGCTCAAAGACATAATATCCTGTACCACAGTATGGTGAAGGGTATAAAAATGGGGTACTATCCCTGGGGTACTAATGGGTACTATCCCTAAAAGGGGGCGAATATATATAATTTTTTGGGAGGGAGGGAGATTAGCTACCATTTACGACTACAAAATACTAAACTAAACCATTGAGCGGAGCAGTATAGTCGTACTGCGTCGACTATACGATACCCTACACAACTACCACAGAACTCTATCTTTCTGCGGATTTTTATTCCGAACCTGGGTAATATTTCACGATAGTTTCACCCTCTTGCCCGGTCAACAACTCCTATTCCTTACACTGAAATATTTTCCGAATATTGCCCATATTCAGTACATCCCTTCTAATCACTTGTCCATACTCCCTTCACTGTGGGTTGTGTTGTGATGTTCGGCTTATAATTGTAGCCTATAGATCGAATCGAAAAAAACACAAAAAATAAGTTTTCGGTCCACTTCATCCCAAAATTATTATCTGAACCATAACTGGAACCTCATGGAACATTTCAAAGCGATCAGCGCTATATTTCCGCAATCTAACGTGGTAATGGGTTACTAAATAATATCTGAATACGTAAGCACCTGTAAATGTTTACATGTAACTCCCACATCCGAGTACATACGACAATCTAATTGGTATCAATTTAATGGCCAACCACTTCTCTCGGATATATCAACAATTTCCTGGCTCCATGTCCTTCAGGAGTAAATATAGAATACAAATTTTGTCATTTTTCACACAAAAGTCAGGGTCCATTTGACCCGCTAAATACTGGCCGATTTTTATAAAAACAGGCATGTTTATTCTTTGGACCAATCCCCTTGTAAATATTCAAGATGTTTGGACCATAATTAAGGCCTCTGGAGCGACCAGAAAAACCGACAATCATTGGGCCGAACCCATCCTACATGCAAAATTTCGTGAAGATTGGTCCATATCGTGTATGGTGTTTACAAAATAAAATGGACAGACGGACGAACGGACACACATGTCGAGATCGACTCAGCTAGTCGAGATATGACGAATGGTATACTTAAAGATGGGTCTAGGACCAACATTTCGCGGCATTACAAACTTTTGGGGCTGCACAAAGCTATAATACCCTGACAACATAGTTGTGTAGGGTAGAAAAGGATCTACAAAATACCAAAAATTGGGGATACCAGTGAAAATTTATTTATAATTGTTTATGCCCTCAGCCCCATGGTTTATGAGGGTATAAAGTCTTTTATACAAATAGGGAATTTTCCAATAATCAAATGTTCATTTTATCCTATGGTAATAATCCTAGTTCATACCAGAGCCAGACATGTACTCTTTGGAATGCCGTTGGAATTTTTGTATTTTCATATTTCAGTGGTTATAATGATGCCTGCCAACGAAAAAGATGACCTTTCTTTAATTACAAACCAGTAAGGAAAGAAGTAAAGTCGGACGGGGCCGACTATATGATACCCTTCACCACTTTGAGTATATTCAACAAATGAATCCTAACAGAAGTCGTATGTGTCAGTCTCGTCTCCTTCTGCCTGTTACAAACATATGCACAAAAACATAATATCCTTTGCCAGAAAAAAAATTGGTTCAAGAACCTCAAAACCTGGGGGCTACCAGAAAAAATTGACCAATATTTATAGTGTAGAGATGTGCTACCTAATAAGAACTCGACGTACTAAATTACAGTCAATTTGGTTGCAAAATACGATCAGAACCCCCAAAATACCAAAAATTTGGAGTACCGTTATATGGGGACTACCAGAAAAACTAGACCTATATTTATTATTTTTTGTGGAGTAATTTGGTACCCAATAAGAACCCAATGTACAAAATTTCAGAGAATTCAGTTATAAAACAAGCCCAAGAACCCGAAAATACCGAAAATTGGGGGTACCCTTATATGGGGGCTATCCGAAAAAATTGACATTTATTTTTAATTTTTGGTGGGGAGATTTGCTACCCAATGAGAACACAAAGTACTAAATTTCAGCAAATTCGGTCGAAAAATGCTATCAAAACCCCCAAAATACCGAAAATTGGGGGTTAATCTTATATGGGGGCTATCCGAAAAAATGGACCTTTGCCTAAACGTGGACCGATTTTTTCCAATTTCAATAGGTTTTGTCCTTGGGCCAATTAAGTGACCTGTGCCAAATTTTATCCAAATCGGATAAAATCGTATTAACAAAAATACATGGACGGACGGACATGCATAAATCGACTCAGAAAGTGATTCTATGCATATTCTCAAAAGGAACCATGGGTCTATCTCGATTATTTTTCCCTGTTACAAACATATGCACAAAGACATAATACCCTGTACCACAGTGTGGTGAAGGGTATAAAAATAACGCAAAATATTCCTGAAGTCTTCAAATACATATATGCAAAGTTACAAGTCTTCAATACAGCCGATGGAATATCGCCATAATTTAAAATCCAGAATTAAAATTTCCTGTTTACACTTAATTTGTATATACGTTCAAAGTTTAAGGCACGGTGCATCATTGACATGAAATCGGAAGATATATGTATATGCAATCTTTATCTAAAAATAAATCCATTCTCTCCAATCTAAATATGCATAGCCTTTGTGTTAAGAGAAAATTTTGATTATTTTAAAAGTTTCCCATAAATACTTAACCAGTTGACCCATTAAGTTCCTAGAAATATAAAAATATTCTATAATTAGATATATAGCAGTTGAGATTTCATTCTATTAAAATATTCCCTTCTTTAAACAACTTTAAATATCTCTACAACATAGCAAACTTCATTTTCGTTTGGTTTGAGTATACCCCAGGTAGAAAGATTTAACCTTAAGTTTATTTAACATTATGGTAACCAGAGACAACAAACAACAACAACAGCAGCAGCAAAACCATTAACCTTATGCCAATAAGAATGAAAAGAGCATCACACAGTCCATGTACAGGTGAATATTTGAAAAGGTGTGTGTGTCTGTGTATATGTATGTGTGTGTACATCTTGCATTTTATAGCAAAGAATTTCATTATGGACTTGGTCGGTCGGTTGGTGTCTGTTTTAAACTACCCAACAGTTTGCCACAGCATCAACAACATCAGCAGCAGTATCAGCAGTGTATGAAACATCATCATCAAATATACAAATAAACTCAACAAACACATAGTCACACACATACACACAAAGTGCCAGCTGGCCTTAGAGTATTTTTCCTGTTCATGTTAAAGTTTTCCCAGTATGGACAATTTGCCATAATTTCTCACAGGAATTGAGTATTTGCAATAAACATGTGCTCTTTATGCATCATATTGCACAGGGAGGATGGTGGGTAGAGGAAGTGAGGCAGGCAGAGTAAGACAGATATGTTTTTTTTCGAAGCATCATCTTAACCACAGAAATGTAGAACACAGCTTGTAGCTGTATAAATAACAAACACCTGCCGGACAGCAAGCTAGCAACATATTCTTGGTTTAGATGATTCCAATTGGAATTTCATGATTTGTGTTTGGAATAAATTTTATGAAGTGAAGTTTAGCCAATGCTGTTTTTGAGAAATTTTGTTTTCCTGCTTATAATTAAGTAAATTTATTCATTAAAATTGTTGAAATTATGAGAGACGTTTTGATTCTATGGTGGGCAGTGAGTGGTAAGTGCATGCTTTAAATTGTTGAATAGCTATATCACGAACATCAGCAAATATGTTGACGGATGGAGGGTGCGAATGCGTAATATAATTAATAATTATGCACACCGTGGTACTTTTATATCACATTAAATGTCATAAAACAGCCAGTGTATAGGGAACTGTAAAGCTGCTATTGGACCTTCATTTTACACTCAAATTTGAGGTTTATATATGTGTTTATATATGTATAATGTCGGACTATTTGGGGGACGAGAGAGTTTCAATATATAAAAGCAGTAGCTTATACAAGGCTATTCTGAACTTAGTCTACGGAAAGTAGGTATGCATATGGAGTTTCAAATTATGCTCGGTCCATGTTTTTACTGTGCCACACATTTTCGATATTTGGAGAATTCTAAAGAAAGTTCATGACTAAGTGATTGTAATATGGACAGACAGCTATCTATATAGCTCTCATTTTTTGCCATTATTCCAATGTAAGGGCTCGAATCATTTAAGGTATATTGGAAGTCAACCCTCACTTTCTAACCGAACTATTTCTATTTCGGACTATCAGATGGTAATTGCATCCTCGCACAGGAAGGTCTAGAATACTTCAAATTATAACCTACTCAAGTATGTTGTAATACCCTTTGTGGAGCCCTAATAATTTGTATTGCCGCGAAATATTAACCCTGGACCTATCGTTGTGTATACTGAGCGTCATATCGCAACTTGCCGATCTAGACAAGTGTGTCCATATTAAATTTTTAAAACAAAGTACAGGTCAGTTATGGGTCAATCGTCACGAAATTTAGTACGCAGATTTGTTTCTGTCCAAAGACAGCCCACAGGAGGAAGGCGATCAAGGAATTGGAATGGATATTTTAATAATAAAATGCCAATATTTGACGGGTAAATTGAAACAATATTTTTGTGCATAAAATTATAAAATTGGTGTCATCGGACGTAAATATTCACTACGGGAAAATATGTTTCTCAAAAGTGACCGGTGATAGAAAAAGGAACTACAAGAAATACTAAAATATGTTTAGGGGTCTAACTATTTTAGCGTTAAAGTTAAAAAAAGTTAAGTTTTCCGTCCACTTCATCCCAAAATTATTATCTGATCATCGCCGAAAATTATAGGCGTTGTCCTTGACCATAATTGGAATCTCATGGAAATTTTCATACGAATGTCCTCATTTCTGAGGTCATACGACCATATAATTGGTATCAATTTAAAGGTCAACCACTCCTCTTGAACATACTATCAACCTCTCGGGTCTAGGTCCTTCAGGACCAAACATATACGTCATAGAATACAAATTTTGCCATTTCCACACAAAAGTCAGGGTCAATTTGACCCGCTAAATATTAACCGATATTTATCAAAACAGGCATGCTTATTCTTTGGACCGATCCCCTTCTCCATACAAAAATTCGCGTTGTTTGGGCCATAATTGCGGTCTCTGGAGCGACCAGACAACCCGACAAATATAAAGTTTTTGGTCCCTTTCATCCCTTAAATATTAGCCAATCTTTTCAAAAACAATAGGGGTCTTCATTGGCCAGAACCCATTCTACATGCAAAATTTCGTGAAGATTGGTACATAACTGTGACTTGTATCTTCTTTACAAATTATAATGGACAGACGGACGGACACACATGTCTAGATCGACTTCAAGGTGGGTCTAGGACCAATATTTCACGGCGTTACAAACTTTTGGTGCTGCACAAAGCTGTAATACCCTGACAACATAGTTGTGTAGGGTATAAATATCGTGAAATATTGCCCAGGCTCGGATTATAGATCCACATAAATTTGACGTTTATTGGTAATTTTGTAGCGCATCGTTCGGCCTCGTCCGTCTATACTGCTCCATGTACTGGTTTTAAATATAGCTTCATATAAAAAATTATATTTTTATGTAGTTCCTAGTCGCACATGTTTTTATGTAGTTCCTTCTTGCAGATATATTAAAATATCAATTTATATACCAGTCTCTGGTATACACAAATTTTTATTTTGGGTTTTCTGATTATTACAGGCTGAAAACCCTCCTCGTAAAAATGTTAATTTTGGTCCATGTAAGTGCATCGTCTTCATAAAAGCTATGCTCCAATTTAAGCAGTTTGATGACAGATGCCCAAAGATTCATACCGAATCATATGGAATGATGTAATTGTTCTAAAAGATTCAAGCCTTACCATCTTGCATATAATTCTCAATATCGGTTCCCCCCAGGGTACACCCAAATTTGTGGTATTTTTTCAGACGATATGGTTGTTATTTGGAATCTTAGATTCTCATCACGAAAGCCCTCCACTATCAATATCAAACCATTTCTAGGGGTAGCCTCCTCAAAGAGTACCCCCAAAATATGAGGATCTTGAGGATTATTTTTAGCTCTAATTTGATATGGTGAGTTCTAATTCGGTGCCAAATCATCCGAAAAAAGCTATCAATACTGGTTAATTTTTTTGGGTAGCCTCAATATAACTGTACCCCAAATTTTCGGTTTTTGGGTTTTTTGTGCGTTTTTCAACCCATTTTATTGTACTATATCTAAATATCTAAATCTGAACCGATTTTCAGTTAGCACACATCATTCTAGACTCAATTTAGTATGCTGTGCCAAATTTCGTGCAAATCGAGAGATATATAGGGACTTTGTGCACAACTTACCTTAAATCGGACGAGCATATATTTTGGAGCTATATCTAAATCTGAACCGATTTTCACGAAACTAATCGCACATCATTCTACGCTAAATTCAGTACGCTGTGCCAAATTTCGTGGAAATCGAAAGATATATAGGGACCAGTGTTGCCAAAACTTTGTTGATAAAAAATGCTAGATTTTGTTTAAAAATATGCTAGAAAGTGCTAAACAATTTTAAAAAGTGCTAAATAAAAGTGTTAAAAATTTTATAGGAAGAACTTTGCTCATATTTAATAATGAAATCGGTGTTTCTTAAAAAAACATTATACACAAGGTGAAGTTAGTTTAGCTGAGACCCCACTTATTCTTAATCAGAATAAAATTCTATGTCTTAGCCAATATTGAATACGGAGCACTTAACATTACTACCCCTAGGATTTTTTATGTTGGAAATGGGATATATCGGTCCTTTTTAGGGTAGCCCCATATAACAGTACCCCTAATATTTGATATTTTAAAGCCTTGTGCAAGTTTTTCTACTTAATTTGGTATTTTGGGATCTCCCTGTGTAGAAAATTTTCCTACTTAAATTGTCATTGTTGGTCAACTTTTTAGGGTAGTCCACGTTTTACAACCAAATTCGTTCTAAGTTGATATTTTGGATTCACATTGGGTAAAAAATCTTGCCAACCATTTTTTAATAACATTTTAATACACACCACATGGTGCAGGGCATAACATTTTTGGCTGGGTTGGTCTTTTTTACATGTTCACATATTTACTGACACCATTTTTCATTGGAAAATCAAATTCATAGCTTGAAATATAGGAACATTTAGAATGAAACCAAAGATACAGAAAAACTCCAGAAAAAAATAAAAGTGCTAACAAAGATGCTAGGTGCTAGATAATTTTTTGGTGCTAAACGAGTTTAAAAAGTGTTAAATCTAGCACTAAAAGTGCTAAATTGGCAACACTGATAGGGACTTTGGAGCACAATTTACCTTAAATCGGACGAAAATATATATGGGATCTATATCTAAATCAATAGGGTTCGTCCGTGGACCAAATAAATGTGCTGTGCCAATTTTCATCCAATTCGTAAAAAAATGCGACCTATACTTTGTTTACAATTTAACATGGACATGCACTAATCGAGATACAAAGTGATTCTATGCATATTCTCAAAAGGAACCATGTGTATATCTCGTTTCCTTTTGCCTGTTACAAACATATGCACAAAGACATAATACTTTGTACTACAGTGTGGAGAAGGGTATAAAAAGCAGACTTAATTTTTATACCCTTCACTAACAATGTTAAGTTTCGGTAAAATCGGTCCAGACATAGCTCCCATATATATTTTCGCCCGATAATTTTTCGAAAATTGGCATAGTGTACTGAATTAGGTCTAGAATATCATGTATGTGTTTCCTGAAAATCGTGAAAATCGGTTCAGATTTAGATCTATATATATTTCCGTCCAATTTAATGTAAATAATGTATCAAAGACCCTATATATCTTTCGATTTGCACGAATTTTGGCATAGTATACTGAATTGTGTCTAGAATGACTGTGCCAATTTTCGAGAAAATCGGGTCAGATTTATATATGGCACACATTTATATATGGCACACACATACCATAACCAGTTACTCCAACTACTGGGTATTTTGTGTTTTTTTTTCTGTATTTGTATTAACATTTGATGTTGTTGTTGTTCTGCATGTTCATGGGGATTTTCGTGCCATTGAGATGGAAATCAGTCCCTACCATAGCTCGTGTTTTAAGTTTCGAGAAAATCGGGTTAGATTTTGATTTAAGTTCGTTCAATTTCATGTCAATGCAGAGTATACCCAAAGTGGTGAAGGGTATCATATAGTCGGCCTAGTCCGACTTTACTACTTTCCTTTCTGGTTAAGGAAGGTATTGTCTTGCAATAATGTTAGCTTAGAAATTGAGACATGTCAGTTATCAATTGGGCATAGCACCTCATATATCATTATATAAATAAAAATGCTCTGTAATTGCTGCATGATTTAATCAAAACTGGTCCCACTTCAGGTATAGCACGCATCAAATTTTTTCCTGCAATGACAATTTTCCACCAAACACCCCAACATAAAATCTTGAAAACGTTGGTGGTGGTCTCATGTACCACCCTACCATGCGTCGTTAATATCGGTCCATTTTTGAGGTTCTTAGGAAAAATCTTTATTAAAAATTGCAGAAATTTGTATTTGGTGTACATTATGCTTTACATTAATCGGTTTATAGAATTGGTATGTTCCCTATATTGTCATTTCAAGTATCTGTCAGTGTATCTATGGTACCGGGTATCCAGAGTTGCAAAAAATTCACAAAAGATTCTAAAAACCTTCCAAACATGATTTTCATACCCTTCACCACACTGTGGTACAGGGTATTATGTCTTTGTGCATATGTTTGTAACAGGCAAAAATAATCGAGAAGTCCCATGGTTCCTTTTAAGAATATGCATAGAATCACTTTCTGAGTCGATTTATACATATCCGTCCGTCCGTCTGTCTGTCTATGTTAAATTGTAAACAAAGTACAGGTCGCATTAATCAACCGAATTGGATGAAATTTGGCACAGCTCATTTGTTTGGCCCAAGAACGAGCCCTATTGAAATTGGGACTTTCGGATTTTAGTCCGATTTAAGGTAAATGGTGTACCAAAGTCCCTATATATCTTTCGCTTTGCACGAAATTTGGCACAGGGTAACGAATAAGGTCTAGAATTATGTCTGCCAATTTTCATGAAAATCTGTTCAGATTTTGATATAGCTCCCATATATCTTTTCGTCCGATTTAAGGTAAATGGTGTACCAAAGACCCTATATATCTTTCGATTTGCACAAAATTTGGCACAGCGTAATGAATAAGGTCTGGAGTGATGCGTGCAGAGTTTCGTTAAAATCGGTTCAGATTTTAACATAGCTTTCATATATATTTGCGTCCGATTTAAGGTAAATGATGTACCGAATTCCCTATATATCTTTCGATTTGCACGAAATTTGGCACAGCGTAATGACTAAGGTCTAGAGTGATGCTTGCAGAGTTTCGTGAAAATCGGTTCAGATTTTGATATAGCTCCTATATATATCTTCGTCCGATTTAAGGTAAATTGTGTACCAATGTCCCTATATATCTTTCGATTTCCATGAAATTTGGCACAGGGTAATGAATAGGGTCTAGAAAGATGTCTACCAATTTTCGTGAAAATCAGTTCAGATTTAGATATAGTTCCCATATATAGTTTCGTCCGATTTCATGTAAATGGTGCACCGAAGACCCTATATATATTTCGATTTGCACGAAATTTGTCATAACGTACTGAATTGAGCCTAGAGTGATGTCTGCCAAGTTTCGTGAATATCGGTTAAGATTTAGATATAGCTCCCATATATATTTTTGTCCGATTTAATCTAAATGGTACACCACATGTATCTTTCGATTTGGACATAATTCGTGCTGAAATTATGTGTGCTGAGTTTCTTGAAAATCGGTTCAGATCTAGATATATATTTTCGTTCGTTTAGATATAGCTCTCATATATATTTTTGTCCGATTTAATCTAAATGGTACACCACATGTATCTTTCGATTTGGACATAATTCGTACTGAAATGATGTGTGCTGAGTTCCTTGAAAATCGGTCCACATTTAGATATAGGTACCATATATAGTTTCGTGCGATTTTATGTAAATGGTGCACCAAAGTCCCTATATATCTTTCAATTTGCACGAAATTTGGCATAACGTACTGAATTGAGCCTAGAGTGATGTCTGCCAAGTTTCTTGAAAATCGGTTAAGAGTTAGATATAGCTCCCATATATATTTTTGTCCGATTTAATCTAAATGGTACACCACACGTATCTTTCGATTTGGACATAATTCGTGCTGAAATGATGTGTGCTGAGTTTCTTGAAAATCGGTTGAGATTTAGATACAGCTCCCTTATATTGTAGATTGATTTTAAGTAATTGACGCACCAAGGAACCATTATATGGCTGATAGGAACAAAACGTCCTGAAATTAGTATAACCTAACCTGTGACAAGTTTCGTTGAAATCGGTTCATATTTTGATATAGCTTCCATATATATTTTCGTCCGATTTTAAGTAAATTGTGCATAAATCTCCTCAGATTGACATCAAATTTTGCACAACGTACAAAATTGAGCACAGAATAACGCAGTTGCGTTTTCTAGAATTTCCGACATAGCCCAACGGATGACCTATTAATATTTGTTTGAAGTCGAATTACATACTTTAGTCCCATTGTAACAAACGAATGACATGTTTATGGATAGATCTAGGTCGTTTCACATTTAGATAAATATCACATATTTAAATTCCTCCAATTTCATGATAATAGTCCTGTTTAATATACCCATAGTGGTGAAGGGTATGATATAGTCGGCCCCGTCCGACTTTACTACTTTCCTTACTGGTTTTATTTGATAACTTTTCGTAAAAGTTGTCCATAATTGAATATGATCCTGGTTCCGCCTGCAATGTCAACCATACCTATGACCTAGTCAGCCCAGATGTATAAATAAATATCCGTATCTGTTTATGTCGAAATCTTTAACTTTCCTAGTTGTACTGTAAATCGCCATATTTAAATTACATTTAGCGCTTTTGTTATAAATATTAATTTGCGTTGCAAATTATTACAGTAATTTCAGAAAAAAGTAATATTTCTCGTCATAGCTAACGGCTGTTTTAAGAGGAAAGTCCTTCTTACAGCTGTAACCCCCTAACTAACTAAGTAATACTATTACTACTATTTTTTTCTTTTTGCTGTTCAAACACACAGGTCGTCGGGTCAGCAACACAGTTTTGTCACGATCCACTCAAGCCAGTAACAATTCAAACAAAGCTGCTTATTCACTCACGCATACAAAACGCATTGGGTCTTTACCATCACTAGCAGGCAGGCAAGCAAGCCGGGACACACAAGTGAGCAGTTAAATACAATCACCATAAGAATAAGAGTTCGCAGAAAAAAGGAGGAGGAGAAAAAAAACAAGTACAACAACACGGCACTAGTTTAACAAAAGAATCTGCAAACACTAGAACATGAGCAACAATGCTAGAACTCACACTTGAAAAATAGTTTGTAGAGTTGTATCGGGCCTGTGTTGGTGTGTGTGTGTGTGTGCGTTTGCTGCTTGTGATTATGTGTGCATGTGGTAGTAGTGTTGGTGGTATTGAAGTACTTGTACAAGCGACATGATGTACCCCTTCATAATAGAATGCCACTTGTAGCACAATACCAAGTTCCTCTCAGCTAGCTACTACTTTTTCCGTGTATATATCTGTGTGTGTGCAGCAGTAATGAAAGTTCTAGTAACATAATCAACTTTAACAACAGAACGTGTCAACTGCAGCTGTTCAAATCGTGTTATATGTATGTATGTGTGTGTCTCTATGAAAAAATGAGTCTAGTAGTATTGCTGTCGGTATGTCTGTCTGTAGCTCAGGCCTGACTGCCTGTCTGTCTGCGTGTTTAGTGGGTATGTGAGTGGCATGTAAACAGTAGTAGTTCACTAACCAAAACATCCATAAATACATTATGGCCTGTTTGTATGTGTATGTGTGTGTATGGCTATGTTTGTACCAACACTCAACAAGGCATCATCATCATCAACATCCTCGCCATTATCATCACCATCATCTGATGGTCTTTGTTGTGTTGTCTGCATCTAGCTTTTCCTGCATTTCCACAATTCCGTTGCAATGAACTTTCTTTAAGAGTCCCGCTACGTAACTGGAAATCTGAAGGTCTTTATTTGCCCCCAAAGCTTAATCTGTGTCTCATGAATAGGAATTTGCCAGAAAGAGCGTTTCCCAGCTACACACGGGTGGGTGCGGGTTTTACGCATCTTCACACACATACATACACCTACACGAAATTCCGTTAACCATAGACCCCCCGCACACCCACGCACATTGTACAACAGATCTCACAAGGGCTTAACCAACTATGTTATCATCGTCATCATCATCGCCACCCTCGCTCCAGCCGCCTCCATCACCTTCATTCTTATCGTGGTGATGTTGTTGTTGTCTACCCACGACCCAACTCACGTATTACCAGCACCATCAACACAATGCGTATTCAAGCCCAAAGACCAACATCAACCAACATTTCATCAATGCCGAAAATGTTGAACTCACTCACTCACTCAGCCGCTCACTAAGTGGTTAGCGGAAAATGCGTTCGTAATTAAAAGAGGGCAACAACAAAATCCAAACAGAAATGGCAAATTTAAGCTATGCCTGTACATAGACCAAGAAGTGCGAAAATATTTCATTTTCCCAAAAAGGAGTGAAAAATTGTTGTGGTCTTCGCATGGAGAAATAATAATGGCTGGGACTGTATAAACAGTGGTAAGCGACGGGATCAGCATATGGGCAATTGCAGATTAAGAATGTATAATTACATTTTCAATAAAAGTACGTAAATTGGGTATTAAACATTACAGATTTGATAATGGAATTTTCAACGAAGTTCAATAAGACGTTTTCAAAAATAGGAACCGCAATATATTATGGTCTAGTTTATTCCACAAAAACATGGATTTATTCCCTAATAAGTTTGCAGATCAGTCTTAAATTCCTCAACATTAAATGTCTGGGGAAATTATTCAAAATCAAAGAAATGGTTTTGGACAATCTACTTGCAGTTCAAGATCCAAGGAGAAGTCAGGCTTGCATTCTGCTTATCTTCCTTACAGAATGAACATCTCTCGAGCGAAGGTTCTTTATAAACCTGTAACTAAATTTCGGAAAGGCCCTAGTCGTCCGGCAATGGGAAATTTAAAACAAGTACAAAAATCAGATTAATTATCTGAAAATTCGATTACAAAATTTAGCAGTTATATAGATATAAGTTTTTCGGCGCATATATTGGTTGCAACTGTAAAAGTGGAAGTAGAAGACTAAAATATTGTGTGGGGTATTTTTGTAGACTATTAGAAAGTTCGATCGATTGAATTTTGTATACCCTCCACCCCGTGGTGTACATTCAAAATGTATTTAAAACGACTTTTATGTCGTGCACATTTAACATTTCTTTAGAATGTCGGGATCTTAATATGGAGACTATGATATTAAAAATTATCAGCTGGTAGGTCGTTTAAAATGTTACCAATTACATACCCACTGGTTGAAAAACTATTCTACGAAGTTTAATATGGCAAAAGTTAGCGGGACAACTGTATGTATATACAAATATTGATCTATATTGTGCAATTTCTGGAGATAAGTTTTTTGTACCAAGAACTTGGAATTCCAATTTCCAAAACTTCAAAAAAAAAAAATAAATTAATTATTTTGAAGTTTTTATTTCGAGTCTATTTGCAAATGCGCTTCTCATCCTCAAATATACCTGAATGCATTATTTGGGCAAAATTAGGGCTATAAAAACTTGGCTATAAAACGAGTAAGAAAAGTCGACTATACAGAGAGAGATATGTACAATATCCCGTAGCTAATCTACGATATATATATATATATATATATATATATTTATGTATATGAGACCCATTGTTCCACTCCAACATATCCAAGTTTTATTTCCCGAATTTGGGTGGAAGCTGCTGTTACAATATGAAAATTGATTTTGCTATCATTATATGGGGGCTGGGCATAAATGCGGGCCAAAGTTTCAAAGGGGGTAATATGGGGACTAGCCCTAAAGGGAGGTGATTATTAACATTTTTTTCGTAGGGAGATTTGTTACCATATACGCGCTAAGATAAGA
>NW_026879438.1:0-26379 GCF_032173495.1 Musca vetustissima
GGCCTAATTAATTACGCTGTGCCAAATTTCGTGCAAATCGAAAGATATAAAGGGACTTTGGTGCACCATTTACATTAAATCGGACGAAAATATATATGGGAGCTATATCTAAATCTGAACCGATTTTTTCCCAATTTCAATAGGGTTCGTCCTTGGGCCAAATAAGTGACCTATGCCAAATTTCATCCAAATCGGATCATAAATGCGACCTGTACTTTGTTCACAAAAATACATGGACGGACAGACGGACGGACATGCGTAAATTGACTCAGAAAGTGATTCTATGCATATTCTCAAAAGGAACCATGTGTCTATTTCGCTTCCTTTTGCCTGTTACAAACATATGCACAAAGACATAATACCGTGTGCCATAGTATGGTGAAGGGTATAAAAATACATACAATAGCTACAAATAAAAATACGAAGCTATGTCTTCATGTATAATAGGGTCGCCAGCAAACAGTGATCACGCCATATCCCCGAACGTCGACTTTTGGCATTTTTTCCTTCTGGGATTGAGAAATATGTCAAAAATCCTCAAAATATCGGCACCGTTACATGGTGACTAAACCTAAACGTGGACCGACATATGCGATTGTCGAATTTGACCTGCCACATCTTTCCCCAGACAAAAAAAGATCGGCTTAGATCATGAATGTAATGAGTTTTCGATGAGCTACAAATGGAATGACAAATTTAATATACCCTCAATATTTGTTAAAAAACGAATCGGGTGTGGATGTTTTAAAAAAAACGACGTTTACCCTTTTCTAAAACAACAAGATCACTTGTCCATTCCTAAAAAGCAGGTGCAATTGCAACAGTGACAGTCAATACGAAAAGCATTTGCCCCAAATTCATTTACATTTTATTTGCATCCTATGAATACAGTATCCGCAGAGGGAGTGTATTTAAATAAAATACAAAATAACTTTTATTGGGGAAATTCATAATACCGTTGTTCTTAAACAAAAGTCCTTCGCATCGATACCGTTCCAAGACGATAACAAAGAAAGAAAACAACATTTATTGTTCTTGTTATTGCTATTGTTGTTGGTTGACGGGGCAACAGACAGACAGACAATGTTTGGCATTGCGTGCGGTTTGTTGTGTGACATTTTTATATAATTCTCAATTGTTTTCTCTCGGCATGAGTGTGGCGGTGACTTTGCTGTTGACATTCAGCCTATCTCCGTCTCTTTCTATCACACACACTCGAACACTACACCTGTATCCTTTACCGAAGATTGTCATAAATGATTGTTAATCGTTCATGCCTACAGGTTACAATCGATTGATCGTTCGTCGGCTTCGGCTGCTTTTCATCTTCGTCATCATGCCGATCGAAATATTGTCAATGTTTGAGGGTTAAATGTCGCAAATTTGTCGGTTGTCGTTTCTCTATTGTTCGTCTCTTCTTTGTTCTTTGAGTTTCTATTGTTATTCTCTATTGTAAATCTTTATTGTCATTCTCTATTGTGTTCCCCGGTTCTTTGTTTTGTTTGCCATTCTATTGTGAATTTAATTTTTGGGGTGTGCTGCTACTTGTTTTCAAACTGCTGCTGTTCGATTGTTCCCTAGTCGGCGTAAGGTGGATCTCCCCGGCGACCTTTTTAACTTTGCTCGATTTTGCGGCAATTTTTGTGTCATCGTTATGCCAATCGAAGTCAGTCATCCAATCACATTTGTTACAATTGCTATTCCAAAGTGATTTGAGATTCTTTTGTTTTGAAATTAAATGTAGGTTACCCCGTGGGCAGGTTGAGAAATCAACGCCTTCGGCCTGATCGGTGTTTAGTTTTGATATCAAATGTCCTGGAGCATCCCGGACGATCCATGTGTGTGGTAATTACCAAATTGTTCTTGGAATTTTATAAAGAGTTGGTGGTCTTTGGGAAAGTCGGAAAATCAAATATTATAACCATGGGAAATTTCGAAAAAAATTAAATTCAAATAAAGGAAAATTTGTCATTTATTGGATGGGGAACTGAATTCTAGAACCAAAACTAAATTTACTCACAGTAGCAATAAAATTCTCATGCAAAGAGATCTTCGTCCTAGATATTCAATAGTTGGATATGACGTAAATTGGGACTATGATTCTACAAAGTGCAATAAGATTTCAAAATCAGTTTCTAAACATTATGTTAACATAACCTCAAATTTGACAAATGTTTCCTAGAATTTTGCAATACACATTATTTCTTGTCCCTTATTTAACAGACGTGTTATTTTAATTTTATGACCCATTTCAAATTTGAATTCGAGTGGTGTTTCAAATATGATACCGTAATAAATTCAGTAAAGTGTAAGGTATCTTGTAGCCGTAACGAATCAGTTTTAAATTAGCGAAATGTGGTTAACCTCTGATTACAGCCATTGTTAGGATCAATAAACGTGAGTTCATCGATAAGAATACTCAATATGTGGTAAGGATATTTTTACAACGTTGCGGTTTGATAGTTGACTTATCCGCGACGCTCGCCTATCTATTACTTATTATTTTTATTGAATTCAAGATATATCAGATTTGATCCCATAAAAATAAACATATTGTTCGAAAGCGAAAACTAATGCTTTCTGAATGGGTGGGTAATTTTTTCGAAACGGATTAAACTGTATAATCTTTACGCATATTTGTAATTCCTGATACCAATGACCCTATTTTAGGGATTTTTATACCCTACACAACTATGTTGTCAGGGTATTATAGCTTTGTGCAGCCCCAAAAGTTTGTAACGCCGCGAAATATTGGTCCTAGACCCACCTTTAAGTATACCGATCGTCATATCTCGACTAGCTGAGTCGATCTAGACATGTGTGTTCGTCCATCCGTCCGTCTATCCATTATAATTTGTAAACCCGATACAGGCCACAGTTATAGACCAATCTTCACGAAATTTTGCATGTAGGATGGGTTCTGGCCAATGAAGACCCCTATTATTTTTGATAAAGATCGGTTAGTATTTAGGGGATGAAATGGACCAAGAACTTTATTTTTGTCTAATTTTCTGCTCGCTAAAGATCGGTCAATATTTAGCGGGTCAAATGGACCCTGATTTTTGTGTGAAAAATTACTTACGTATTCATATATTATTTAGTAACCTATTACAACACTTTAGGGCGGATATATAGCCTGACCGCTTTGAAATGTTCCATGAGGTTCCAGTTATGGTCAAGGACAACGCCTAAAATGTTAGGTGATGATCAGGTAATAATTTTTCGGATGAAGTGGACCGAAAACTTAATTATTTGTATTTTTCGAACATCACAACACAACCTACGGTGAAGGAAATCTGGACAAGTAATTAGAGGGGCTGTACTGATTATTAGTAACATTTTCTGATCTCTAGCCAGTCAAAAGTATGCAAATATCGCGAAATATTGCCCAATCTCAGAATATAGAACCACAGAAAGTTAGATTTTCATGGAAGTTGTGTAGGGTATCATATTGTCGGCCCCGTCCGACTGTACTGCTCCGCTCACTGTTTTTTTACAACTCTCATTAAAAAGTTTTATTTGACTTTATAGGATTAGCTGCGAGCAAAAATAGGAAACCACTAAGACAAGTGGTAAAAATGTTATGAATTTAACGATTTAACCAGAGTGCGAAGAATGATTAAAATACGCTCTCTCTCACGAAGGCTCACGGGCGAGAATTCGAATGTTTACAATTTATCGCGAATGATAAAGTTACAATGAATGCACAAGCATTTGTATTCTCTAGCGAATGTTCGCATTGTACGAAAAATTCACGAACGATATAATTTCGCTGCAAGCGTCGTCGATTCATTCTTTCGCGAGTATTTGTTGCAGAAGAACATTCTTTTGAAAAACTTACAAACAAAAATATCATAAAAACACACACAAAAAACGAAAGAATGTGTGTGTAGCAGAAAGTGTGTGGAATAAAAAAAAAACAAATTTTTTATTGTTGTTGCCGTTTTGAGCATTCGCGAGAATTCGGGAATGTTTGTTTTCATTCGTGAGAGAATGTCAGAAAGAATTTCAACCGCCAAACGAAACGAACGAGCCATTCTTTGGCGAATGTTCCTTTGGTAAAGAATTTATCACCATAAATTCATTCTTAAAATGAGCACAAAACGAAAAGAATGTATTTTGAATCATTCGCGAGCGAATTTTCGCGCACCCTGGATTTAACACTATATTTACGAATGTTTAGTGTACAGGAGTGACGGGATGTAGTGAACATGATTTTTTACTCCAGCTCTCTAAACAGTGAAAACCCTCTTAAAATCGGTTCTAAAATTAATTTCTGAGCCCAAGAAGTTATTACGCCATAACTCAAATTTTCCTTCTACCGAATTTGTCCATTGGACTTCTTAAAATACCTGACAAAGGCTTTCATTCTCAAAAGGAATTGTCCACCTCTATTTTGTCCCACAGTGAATTTGTCAGCAAGTTCTATGTTTTAATATAGACAATAAAAACCAACCGACCGGTATTTTGAAAATATTTCAGCCGATGTATCTGTAATTTGCTATTTCGATTTCCCCGAGGAGATTAAAGCTATAATGTAGAGGTATCTTTAAAAGTAGCACAGGGTAGCCTCATGTAACGATATTTTTCTGGTAACGATGTTTTTTTAACCTAATGTTCTGTAATTTTCTCTTTTGGGTTGTCATTGAGTAGAAAATGTACCTTCTAAAAAGTATCAATATTGGTCTCCCAATGTTCGGAATTGGTTTTAATTTTAAATTTTGGAAAAAACTCACTACCAAAAATAATAATAATATTGGCCCTAGTTTTCGGTTTTTCTTTCTATACTGGATTTTAGGCGTCTGGACAAAATTTTCAACCCAATTGGTTATAATTTAATCTGAATGTTCTCATGGGGTGTCAAATCTTCCTACAAATAATTATTCATATCGATTAATGTTTATATAATAAATGATAAATAAAGGTCTATATTTTGACATAATACCCCCCTTATATGATAGATCCCCATTAGTGTGACATTGTAGTGGCAGTAATTAGGCATTCCGGGACATTGTAGGTAAATCATATTAATGCTAAAAACTATTGGCATATCGGATTTCTGGTGAATAAAAAACTTCTTTCCAGAAACTATTATAGGTTAAGGTTTTTAAAAAGCCCCAACAAATGTTCCGTACAATTTTCTATATGAAGAGAAACTTCTGTTCTGAACTAACTTCTACCATATAATGCAATCATATTATCCGCATATAAAGGTCCCGATCTATTTAAGAATTTTTGAATACACACACATGGAGAGGGGTGGGTATAAAAAATCTGGCTGGTCGAACTTAACGACGTTTTACCTAAATTAATCTAAAAATAATTAACATCCACTCTAAACGGATGAATCTAGAATGCTTTTGGGTTGCTGTTTGCAAGAAATTCGTAGTAAAAGTGCATGGTTTGCGGAGGTCTTCGGAATTAGACACAGGTTACTAATTGTTATATAAAAGTTCTGTTTTACCAAAGAGACCCAATATTACGATATGCACACAATAAATTAAATCGATTATTAAATTCGTTTCAAACTAAATTTACTGGCTTGTAAAATATTGACCATTTTGTGGGGGAGCTACCAGAAGGAGTAGGCCGATATTACCCATCTTCGAACTAAGTTAGGAAGAAATAGTAAGATGTGCAAAGATTGGATGAAATCGGTTACTTCCTTCGAAAGTTATTGTGCGCATCAGCCGCCAGACAGACAGATGAATGGACGGAAATTGTCTGATACGGATTTGTCCCAAGGAAACATGGGGTCTTAAACCAACATTTCGATGAGGCACATTTTTGCTGTATCAAAGTGTAGCCATAATGCTGAGGGTATAAATATAGGAATCGCTGGGGAAATAGTCAAATTATTAAATTTTAGTAAATCTGTAATGATTAACTACTATCAAGTTGGTACTACCGAAAATAAACTGCACACTATTCGACCAAAGAAGCTTAATCGGAGACGTCATTTTTTCATTCTGAAAGAAGTGGTTAAAAATCCGAAAGGTAACCGAAAAACTTGCATTAAAGTCGATTGGATATCGCCCAAAAATATATTTATATGAAAATTGACTTCTGAAAACAAGTTCTGTTCACATACGAATCGAAGTACAATCACTTTTAGATGTAAAGTATGGCGAAAACAAAATAAAGCTATGGTCCCTAATTATTTAGTTTAGATCGTTAAACATGATTCACAGTGCCGATGCGGCATCTTGAGTGGGAATGTCAGTTTTTAGTTTCAAAGTCCGGTCTTGAAAATAATAAAGAACGTGGTCGAAAAATTCTGCAAAGGAAAATCCAGAAACACGCATTAACGAATTCGGATGTGCTCAAATCGAAACTTCAGGAGGAGTGGCGAAATATAACGCCGAATGAAACCGAATGAACTAGAACGGCAAGAAGAGAACTAAATGTGGTAACATTTGTATTTGGCGAACCGGTAGAGCTAGAACTCTTTAATTTGCATTGAGGTTCATTCGGACTATAATTATCTGAAAAGTACTAAAATGCACTAAATTTAGTACAATTTCGTAGCATTTGAACGGATAGCTTAAAATTTGGAATGTAAATCAATGTTGAAAAGTAGAGTCGATGTAAGGAGGTGATTTTGAAAGTGTGTTCTCATGCACACGAAATGTACTAAACAGTACTAATTTTGGTACAATTTGAATTTGGAGGAATGGATGGAGCCGAAATTCTGAAATTTGAAATAAACATTACCGTCAAAGTGTAGGATTGGGATATGTAGTTTTTGATATTTGTACTTGTGAGTACGAAAAGTACTAAAATTGGTACAATTTGGATTTTAGGTGAACTAATAGATGTGGAACACTGAAATTTGGAAATATGTGTTGGTAGTTTGGGAAATTCGTACTTATGTGTACTAAATTTGGTCCAATTTGAATTTTGGGTCAACCAATAGAGCTGCAATCCTGAAATTTAGAGTTAGGATCACTGAAATTAAGATTACTGTTGGAGTGTAGAATTGGGGCATATAGGTAGTTTTTTGAATTCGTACTTATGTGTACTAAATGGTACTAAATTTGGTAATTTATACTTATTTGTACTACATGGTACTAAATTTGATGCAATTTGGATTTAAGTGATCCGATAGAGCTAGAATCCTGATAGAGCTAGGTACTAAATGGTACTAAATTTGATACAATTTGGACAGAGCCGGAATCCTGAAATTTGGAATTAAGTTTACTTTTGGATTATAGAATTGTGGTATGTGTGTAGTTTTGGAAATTTGTACTTGTGTGTACTAAGTTTGGTACAATTTTAATTTTGGGTGAACCAATAGAGGCGGAATCCTGAAATCGGGAAGCAAGATTTCCATTGGTTGTATGATATAGGTAGTTTTTAAAGTTCGAACTTGTGTACTAAATTTGGTACAATTTCAATTTTTGGAGTTAGGGTAACTTTTGGGGTGCAGGAATTTTTGGAAAATTGTACTAATGTGGATTTGGGTAAACCGATCCCTTTTGGAGTTTAGGATTGGGTTATGTTGGAAGTTTGGTACTAAATTTGGTACAATTATATTAGGGTGAAGCAATCGGGCTGGAATCCTGAAACTGGGAAATATGATTTCGATTGGATTTATATTAATGAGTGCTAAATGGTACTAAATTTGGTAAAATTAATATTTGGCCGAACCTATAGAGCTCGAATCATGCAATTTGGACTTAATTTTGAAAATAAGTACTACAAGAGTACAAAATATTAATAAATGCAACCCAAATTAGTGAAAAGCTAGATTTGTGTTGTGATCAGAATTGGTGCATAGTATAGGAACTAAGTGGTACTAAATTTTTAATTATTGTTAATATTGGTGTGTATGTTGATTAACTCCTCTGACATATGCCGTGCTCTGTGAAAACAAAATAAAATAATCATCCCATAACGAAGTAGTGGTCATATGTTAGTAAATAAAAATATCAAAAATGTGTATCATCCAAATATCGGTTTAGACCAGCTTTGGACCAAATCCGTTCCCCACAATTTTAAATCGAAATATAAATTTCCTATGTCGACTGGAGCCTATCGTTCAATTCCATTTCCATTGACATCGTATAAATGCATTCCTAACCGCAGAATCTCAACCGCAAACTTGTTTTAATTTCTCTTTTCTTGTTCTTTAGTCAGAGCATTTTGTCTTTGAAAGTGTCGAAACTATTTGTAGCGTTTAAAAAAAATCGATTACATCATCTGACAGCATCATTTAAGGTTATCCGAATGGAAAGGACCACCAACGCACTAGATCCTTTAAACTATAACCGCTTAATTTTGCCTAATCACGCGCAAAACAATTACAAATCCATTACCTAATTCATGAACGGAAAAGGCAAAACAACAAAGAGAACATTAGGACACCAATAAAGAAGGATGAAAAGGATATTTCTACGATCGACATATTATATAAATAATACATTTATAAAAGTAATAATACAAAGTAATAATACATTTATAAAAATCATAAACTATTTCTCCCCTCTCTCTCTCAATTTCCCCCGATTTTCCATTGGGTGGGCACACTTATTAGGCGTGCAATCATTAGTCGAATCAAAAGCCAACAAATGAACTAACCTCGGTCAAAAATTAGACGAGGGAGAAAATTTAGACCAAATGATGTTGATGATGACGTTGTAGAAATTGGATGAAACGAAACAAAATGACAAGCATGAAGCGCCGGCGCTAGCGGTCTCGTTGTCTTCTCTTTGTGTGGAAGAACCGAACAAAGCCGAAAAGGACATAAAGTAAGGCGTCTACCCAAAACAGTACCGTAACAATTTTCGAAACAAAAAAAGAAAATTTGCCAAGCTGTCCAAATTAGAAGACAAGACAAGGTTTTTCTTTATTTTTTTCTGATAACCCACAAAAATTTGTAAACAAGATTTTTTCAAATGATATTCGGAATGGCAGAATGGCCGTGGCAAATTCACAAACTGGCCATGATGAGCTCAACAAACAGAGGATAATTTGGTATTTTTGGTCAGCCTAACAAGATCAGTGATAAATCGAAATGATGATAGTTCCAGAATTTCATTCTTGGCCTTTTTACGTTGCGGCGAAAATGTTAATCACAAAGTTAATCTCCGTTATCGATTGTTGTGAGATTACTCTCTCATTCTATCTCCGCTCTTCCGCTATCTCTACTCATTTTCGTCTTGGCTGGTTAGAGGGTGGACAAATATGCCACAATTATGAATGTCCAATAAGTGGCGTTGGTTGGCTTGGAACCCATGACTGACTACATGTTCCAATGTTTATGATGCGATTATGATAACAACAAACCGGAAAGATCAGTTGTCCAATTTTTATGAGCATTCATCTCTTGTACTGTTCGTTCTCTTGTTGTGGGTGATGTAGATTTGTCCTTGCTGACAAATTTCCACGCTTGTAAAAAGAACAACCAGTTACAAATGAAAATTATGATGGTACTGCTTGGCGGTAACATGCTGAGTCCTTGTTGTTTACCCCTCAGCTATCTTCATTGATCTCCGATGAAAAAGTTGTGAAAACATGCCATGGATTTTTAGTTTTGTTTATCCTTTTGCGGATTTTGTGTGTGCAAATTTCTTTTTCATTTGCGATTCTATTGTTTAGATAAATGCGGTAGTTAATCTCGTTATTGCCTGCATGCCGTATGGCCTGGTTGCGGTTATATTCATAATTGCAGATTTTTTGGCTGCATGTCAGATCTGGTTGTGTTATTTCCGCCTACAATTTTCATTCTAATCTGGATTAAGTAGGGAGTTGTAGATATCAATTTTGAATATGTTCCGGTTCTTGTTGTTGCCTAATATTCCTAACAAGGTACTCGAAATTTGTAATTTATTTTACAGAAATGGCATTCGAAAATCAACGAAGTTTATAAATGAAAAATAAGTTAGCAGGATCGACTGGCGTTAATATTCGTCATCATTATAAATTACTATTTTTTGTAGAATTATATATAGATTACGGCATTGTGGAACCTACCAACTGCATGGGAAAATATGTGGACCGTGACGATTTTTTGGAGTTTCGAATGAAAGAAAGAAATATAAATTTCGATGGTACTATTACATTAGATTTATGTTGAAGTGAACATATTGCATGCATGTCTATGATGATCTATAGTGCAGTTTTTATGCGAGGAAGCATTTTCTCCTCTGAGATACATATATGGCAAAATACAGGAATTTGTTGGATTTACCGGTACAATTTGTTTATTAGTCTATGTCCAAACATAAACCTCTATCTTTATTTAAGGGGACCTCCCCAATTCTCGATTTTAAATTTTCAAGATTTTCATTGGACGGGTAAATGGTTACCAAGGCATGTTAAGGTTTGTAACTTTACACAAATATAATTGAAGATTTAAAAGAGAAGAAAAATAATTTGCAAAATTTGGTTGTTGTTTTTGGGGATTAAAACAAAGTCCTTATTTTTGATGGCGGGAATGATAACTCTTCACAGGAACATCAGAATCCGGAAATTCCAAGGGTGTTAGAAAGAGTACATGTATGGCTCTCGTATGAATTGACTTCGTAAAAAATTAATAAAATAACGGACCTTTTTTTGAAATTCGCCTATTTTTGACCACAAACTAAGTTTAAAAATAAGAAAGTCCTTCACCGATTGGCCTTATCCTTGTTTATACCATAGCTATACACTCCCAGAGAAACGTGTCAAAATTTGGAAAATTAGTTTTTGAGTTATCGTGCTCGCCATTTGTAAAAACACTGCTTCGAGAAAAATGCGTTTAAGGTTTGAGAATCACTCTTGCCGTCACTTGATGCTGACATAATAGTTCTTGAGATTTTCATGAAATGAAATCATGAAATTTTGTAGGGACATTCTTAGAGATGGGCAGTGGGTAAATACCCAAAGGGTAAATACCCGGTAAATTGGGTAAATACCCGGTAAATTGGGTAAATACCCATTTGTGGGTATTTATTTGGGTATTTACTATATTGAATCGGTAATACAACATCTTGCACCCTATTTCCGGGTTTCTGTTATCAAATCGATATAGAATGGATAGTTTTACGATACTTTAAAGACGTGGGTAAATACTTGGGTAAATACCCGAGTTTTTACCCAAAAATTGGGTATAAACTCATTAACTGCCGAACCACTTGACATAGGCGGCCAAAACTTGGACCCTGGGTCCAAGTTTTGATATAGCCCCCATATAACCGTATCTCCCGATTTAAGGTATTTTTTGCCTATTAGACACATTTTAAGGCCAAATTGGCTGTAATTTGGCACAGAGTGTTCTTTTTGGGTACCAAATGTCCATGCAAAATTTTATGTATGTAGGTCCACGTTTACTGGTAGCCCCCATACAAAGGTACCCCTTTGTATGTGTCTAATAAACAAAAAATACCTTAAATATGGGGGCTATATCAAAACTTGGACCCAGGGACCCCATGTTGGATTTCTATATTTTCTTTGTCATTAGAAACATGTGTGCAAAATTTTGGCCGCCTATTTCAAGTGGTTCGGCAGTTAATGAGTTTATACCCAATTTTTGGGTAAATACTCAAAATAGGGGTGCCTTTGTATGGGGGCTACCAGTAAACGTGGACCTACATACATAAAATTTTGCATGGACATTTGGTACCCAAAAAGAACACTCTGTGCCAAATTACAGCCAATTTGGCCTTAAAATATGTCTAATAGGCAAAAAATACCTTAAATCGGAAGATACGGTTATATGGGGGCTATATCAAAACTTGGACTCAGGGTCCCCATGTTGGATTTCTATATTTGCTTTGACATTAGAAACATGTGTGCAAAATTGTGGCCGCCTATGTCAAGTGGTTCGGCAGTTAATGAGTTTATACCCAATTTTTGGGTAAATACTCAAAATAGGAGTACCTTTGTATGGGGGCTACCAGTAAACGTGGACCTACATACATAAAATTTTGCATGGACATTTTGTACCCAAAAAGAGCACTCTGTGCCAAATTACAGCCAATTTGGTTGTAAAATGTGTCTAATAAACAAAAAATACCTTATATCGGGAGATATGGTTATATGGGGGCTATATCAAAACTTGGACCCAGGGACCCCATGTTGGATTTCTATATTTGCTTTGTCATTAGAAACATGTGTGCAAAATTGTGGCCGCCTATGTCAAGTGGTTCGGCAGTTAATGAGTTTATACCCAATTTTTGGGTAAAAACTCGGGTATTTACCCAAGTATTTACCCACGTCTTTAAAGTATCGTAAAACTATCCATTCTAAATCGATTTGATAACAGAAATCCGGAAATAGGGTGTAAGATGTTGTATTACCGAGTCAATATAGTAAATACCCAAATAAATACCCGCAAATGGGTATTTACCCGGTATTTACCCACCCCTTGGGTATTTACCCGGTAAATACCATCTCTAGACATTCTTGAATTAGTGTAGATTCGAATTAAATAAAATTTCTCCCTCACAAAGGGTCAAAATTTTCAATGTTTATAAATCCCATATCAGGCGAACGGACTATCCGATTTCAACCGAACTTGGCACAAATTTACAAAACCAAGATCAAAGCCTAGATAAAGTATTGACACCCCACAAAGGGTCAATATTTTATAAAATTTTGAATTTAATTTGATATACCCGATAATACCCGATTTGGTCAACATTAAATCCAAAACGTCTTTGATAAAACATATGGCTTATATAAAGCGAATAATAAAACCAGTGTGTAACTCCGAAGACATCCGCAAACCATAGGCTGAGAGTATATATCTGTCGGTAACACCGACTGACACTCTTTTACTGGTTTTAGCTTTCGTATGATAACAACTGTTAGAAAATGGGATTTATGGTCTCAAAATTCGGTATGAAAATTAGCGATACGAATGTCTCCATCGAATTTATCGAAGAAAAATCGAAAATCGCAAAAAAACCATGAAAAACAGCAATATTAAAAAATAGCGAAGTCAAATATAATGATATCAAAAACCTCCGCCGGTTCAGCTAGTTTAGAATAAATAGTAAGGCCTATCGTGTTTATAAATCTTGATTCTTTGTGGGGGAGGTACCATAAGAAGTAGGCCGATGAGTCTCAGTCTCGGTCTTGACCTAAATTTGTTAAAGATGTTCGGATGTGTAATGCTTTATGTTTAAGGAAATACGAGAAGTAGTTGGCAGATGGGTGAAATCTATGTTATCTATAATCTAGTTCATAATATAGTTAAATATGTACAGAATAACGTGTCATTGTATTAATAATTTTTGAGGAATCGTGCACAAAATGATGATGAAAAATGAACTACAGCAATCTTTAAATAACAATAAATTGAAACACTGAGGACCGTTGGAGCCTATTAAAAAAATATACCCGCCATTATGATTAAATTTTTTATTCTGACGGAAAATTAGAATATATCACTCTCATACAAATTTAGAATATCTAGCATATTTATCCTCTTACATACCTATCAGATTAAAGATCAACCATTTCTCGTTCTTCCACGTACAGCTTTTTCGGATCGCATATTCCAGAAGTACACATACATATATACTCCAAGGAATGAAAATTTCGTACTTTTTCAAATAAAAGTCCTGGTGTATTTTACACGCTGAATGTTGATCAATCATCACAAAAATCGCCATATTTACAATTTGGACAGATCCCATTTCATCATCTTTTTAGTTTAAAATTAAAATATACCGAATCGTCTGTTTACTAGAGACATCTAGTGCAAGATGTGAAAATTATCGTCGAAGATTTGTTAAAAATAGTATAAAAATACAAATGCATCAGAAACTTCATAGAATCACGGGAGATTACATATGGATATAAAAATCGGAATGTTCACTACCGCATGCGCTTGGTACCAAATCTTCCCGCTTAAAAGTATCAATATAAGACAAAAAATTGGGTAGCCCCCTTTTTGAGCATTTCCACATAGTGAGCATTTTCGACAACTTTTAAAGACGCTTGTCAGCTAGAGTGACAGTTATTGATAGCCAAAATTTGGTTATCTGGTTTCTTAATAATTCAAGTTACACTCCATATAAAATTTACATACAGCACAGAAAACTCCAAGAAAAAAATATATTTTTTTTTTGAAGTTATATTACAATTTTAATACATATCTATATGACCCAAAATTGTATTTGAAGTAAAGATCGTTCCCTCTGCTATCAAAAAATAATACAATTTTTTTAATTATATCAAAAATGTATAAGAAATTATACAAAATTCTATGTGATCTATTCTATGGCTGTAAAAATGTTAAATTCCAAAAGGAATAACTGAATATCTATTAACAATAAAATAAAAGTTAAATTGAAATCTGAGCCAGGAAAGTGTCCGTAATCGATGCAATAAAAGAAATCGCGATTTTATACTTGATTTCAGTTCACTTAGTTGCATGTTAGGAATGTTCTTCATAGAACCTTTAAAAATGTCTCTTGTAAAATTATGAATTATTTATGAAATTATGGATTATATTTGTGTCGAACGAAACATATTTAGCAACATTTTGTTGTTATTATTTTATTGGTTAATAGAGGTCCTACTGTATAAGAAATTATACAAAAATTTATGTGATCTATTCTATGACTGTAAAAATGTTACATTCCAAAAGAATAACTGAATATATATTGACAATAAAATAAAATTTAAATTGAAATCTGAGCCAGGAAAGTGTCCGTAACCGATGCAATAAAAAATTCGGGATTTTATACTTGATTTCAGTTCACTTAGTTGCTTGTTAGTAATGTTTTTCGCAGAACCTATTTTAAAAAAGTCTCTTGTAACATTAGGAATTATTTAGCTGGATTATCGTGGATTATATTTAAGCCGAACAAAAATATTTAGCATCATTTTGTTGTTGTTATTGTTTTTATGGGTTAATGCAGGTCCTTCATTTTTTCCTCACTGATGCTAAATTTCCAACAGAAATCGCTTTACAAATGAAATAAAAAATTTAAAAAGCAAACATCGGTAAGTTCGGCTGGGATCTTCAAAATACATAAAACTGTACTAGATCTTATGTCAAAATTGGGATCTAAATTAAACATTTTCTCAAGTAAGTTTTTTCCCCACTGAGAACCCGAAATGACTAATGTTAGCCACACCGCACGAAAAATTTAGATTCGACCGTCAAAATAAGTTAAAAACTATGTTTAACCGAAGTATTTTTTTAAACATTGGAACACACATAAACATTTTTGGGAATCCTTATATGATAACGAATCTCAAAATTTAATCACTTTTTAATTACAAACCAATCAGGCATATATTTAAGAACGGTATCCAAAATCGTATTCGCATTTGCTAAAAATCAAGAAAAAATCGTAATTTTTTACCACAATTGTAGAATAACAAAAATTTTCGGTGACATCTGCTGCAATTGTCCCAGTACTCGTTTTTCTCAATAAGTAAATCTTGGGAATATTTAAGATTTCATGGTTGTAAGTAAAAAAATTACGAAAACATCTGTAAAATCTGTTTGGTCTGTTGTCGTCTGTAATGAAGTCTTATAAAAATCTCTATTCAAAATTTATTCTCACAAAAACTCAAAAAGAAAAAAAATCGGCAGAGTTGATGTTGCAAAAGTTTATAACATGATGATTTTTTTACATTTTTTCTTCTTCTATAAGAAAATCGACAAAAAAATAAATCAAAAACAAAAAATTTAAAATAAAAAATCTTCAGACGTTAAGCAACCAATCAGCATGGCTTGCGATTACCCACCACACTTGGCCAGTGAACATTTCATTGGTTGCAATGTATGTAGTGGTTGGTTGGATGGTTGGTTGGGTCGTAAATCAAAAAACAAAGAGAATAACACAAAAACTGGATGGACGGACAGAAAGACAGACATTCGGTATATTTTAAAGGGAGCACGTGCTGATGCTGTTGCTAGAGTCGAACGATTTGTTGGCTGGCTCTTGGGCGAGACAACCACAATCCACAGCTGTTGTTGTGAATTAAATTCCAATACATGGATACACCAGCAAGGGGCATGTACAAGGATGGCCAAAACACACACAAGGACTGTGGTGGCTGACTGTATGTGAGCATTTGTGCCAGGGTTGTTTTAACCATTGGAATGCAAAGGAAGGCAATACTCTTCTGTGGAGCAACTTACCTGTCTTGTGTGCGTGTGTGTACCTGAATGATACCTGCTGCTGTGGTAGATTCACTTGTATGAAATTTACCACAACCAGCAGAGCTATAAATACCGGCCACAGGACTCTGGTTAAGACAGAAACTCACTTGAGTTGCAAGGAATAACAACTACGGTTAAAAACACCAATTTAATTTTTCTCGTGAAAAAATCCGATCTCTTTCTCGCCAATCACCATGTCTGCCAACGAAGTTTATCGTTACTACTACAAAACCTCAGAGGATTTACAAACTTTCAAGGGTACCAGCACGGAAACTTATTTCAATCCCATGGCTGTGTACAATCCTCCCCAGCTGAGTCAGCAGCCGGGACATTTGCCTCAACATTTCCAGGTGGCGCCCAACACAATCAACGCGACTAGCAACCAATATTTGAATACCCATGGATATTTGAATTTTGAACAGGCCTCCTCCGATGGTTGGCTAACCTCGTCACCAGCCTCACATCGTTCAGAAAGTCCTGAATTTGTGGATCTCAATGTTATTTATGGTAACATGCCTCAACAGCATCATCAGCACCAAATCATGCAATATCCTCTACTGACCGCCGAACAAATTGCTCCACTACAACACCAGCAGCAGCACCAACAAATTTCCCCCGTTCCAGTTGAAACACCCAACATTACCGTGCCTGAAACCTGTGTACCCATGGGTTCCTCCAATGTGGGCACCTGTAAGACCGTTAAACCCGCCACCAAACCCAAAAGGACCTACACCCGCAAACAAAAAACCCAGCAAGCTCCAGTTGCCAACAATACTCCCGCACCAATTAACCCTCAACCAACTCCCGCACCCCTAACTACCTACACCGCTGATGATTTCCAACAATTTGTGGATTTCGATAATGCTGGCGGTCTATTCGAGGACAGCGTTGATGCCGATGACCACCTCATGTTTTTCGATGCTGATGGCCACAGCTCCTCCCAAGATGACTTTGAAGCCAATGGCTCTTTTGATTTCCATGATCAGGATGACTCGGCCAGTTCCGCTCACAATGAATCGGATCCCAATGAAACCCAAGCAAATGGCAAAAGACGTCGTGGCAAACAAATCTCTCCCGTTGTTAAGCGTAAACGCCGTTTGGCCGCCAATGCCCGTGAACGTCGTCGCATGCAAAATCTCAATCAAGCTTTTGATCGTCTGCGCCAGTACTTACCCTGCCTGGGAAATGATCGCCAACTATCCAAACATGAAACTCTACAAATGGCCCAGACCTACATTGCCGCCTTGGGTGATTTACTGCGTTAAATTCGAATTCGAATTTTCGTTTCGGAAGATGGAAACTGAGTTGAGCTCGTGCCAAAGTTTGTACCTTGAAGATAAACAAAATCAAGCCACAAAAACCTGCCTCAGAATGTAAATAGTTGTTGCTTTGTATTATAGTAAAATTTAGTTATTTTATTTTTCAAATTTTGTAATTATTAATTTATGAAAACCTGGAAGACATTATTAGCTAAATAAGTTTTTTTATATATATAACAAATGATATTATATTTAATTAGCCAAAATATATATTTTTATGAAATTTAAAAAAAAAAAATTAAAATATGCTTTTTGAATTTGGGATTTTGGGAAAATGGATTTACAAAATTGAAAATGTAGCTGAATATTGAAAATAAATATTAAAATTTGTTCTTGGTCGTTTAAAGACAATTAAAACTACACCAGACTGAAGTTAATCCTTCGTTATTGAGAACTATAAACTCCCTCAACATGACGCACAGTGTCACGACCGCGGCCAAAAATGGTCAAAACCAAGTACCACGGAGGACAATTTTTTTGATGAGGATTGATAGAAAGTACTCCAATATCGATATGTCGAGTAGTTTTGTCTCTACAAATGTTCAAATCTGATAATTATTTATAAACTGATTTTTTACCATATTTTCGAAAAATGGGTGTGTTTTTCTGATGCTCAAATATTTGAATATTCGAATTAATGGTTATTATAAAAGTGTTTATTTTGGTTGCTGTGGATGTAAAAACTAGGATTCGCTTTAGTTTTTATGTATATAGATATCATATGGTGTATACAGTCGTCCACACTTGTAGTACTTAGTTCATCAAATTTTGAAAGTAGAAAAAAAGTTTAAAAAAGGTTAGTTCTAATTTTTTTTTATTTGAGTGGTGAAAAGTGTGTTATTTAAGGAATAAAAAAAATTAGCTGCGGTGTCCTGCGGTTCTAAGAGTTATTTAACATTTTGGTGACCACCTTATGAAAAAATATGGCATATTCACAAAATGGTTAGAAGCGAATGGTCAAATATGTTATGTATACAATTAAATAAGTTATTGAGGGTCAAATAGGAAGGAGAAAATGGATTCAGAACATAGTAATAATACAATATTTTACATAAAATGCGCAATTAAGTGGTGAAAACGTTATTCGAAGCGGAGATATGGGAGAATTAGTTTTAAAATATAGCTTTTAAATAAATGTTCAGTCAGTTTGAATATTATACTTATTTATCAGATCATTTGAGACATAATCTTATAAGCTAAATTTAGAGGTCACACATGAATTACTTTTGTGGAAAGTTCATACAGAAAAATATTAGTTCATGGCATGGGATATGCAAAGTGCAGTAAATAAGGATTTTATTTAGAATTTTATATTACAAACCGACCTTGTAATATCCTTAAACAGCCATAAAGTAAAGGCCCGAGATTATAATGTGGATGATACTAAATCGTACATTCGGGAAGACATTACTATATATATATATATATAGATCTGATGTGTGTTTTGAAAATGTTGTGAATTATAAAAAAGTAATTTATTAGTTATTAAAGGATATCAAATAGTTTTTATATTATAATAAAAACCAGTGAGCGGAGCAGTATAGTCGGACGGGGCCGACCATACGATACCCTACACAACTACCACGAACTCTAACTTTCTGAGGATGTTTATTCCGAGTCTGAGTAATATTTCGTGATATTTGCCCCCTCTTGTCCGATTAGAGGTTAACAACACCTCTTCCTTACTTTTTTCGAATATTCAGTACAGTCCTTCTAATTACTTGTCCAGATTACCTTCACGGTGGGTGTGTTGTGATTTTCGGATTATGCTCTACTCGAAAACACACAAAAAATTATGTTTTCGGTCCATTTCATCCCAAAATTTTAATCTGATCATCACCGAAAATTGTAGGCGTTGTTCTTGACCATAACTGGAACTTCATGAAAAATTTCAAAGCCATCAGCGCGATATTTCTCCCTCTAATGTGGTAATGGTTTACTAAATAATATCTGAATACATAAGCACCTGTAAATATTTGACTGTAACTCCCACATCTGAGTAGATACATCACTATATTTGGTATCAATTTAAAGGCCAACCACTCCTCTTGGATATGCTATCAACTCCTGGGGTCTACATCCTCCAGGAGTAAATATATATGCCATAGAATACAAATTTTGTCATTTTTCACACAAAAGTCAGGGTCCATTTGACCCGCTAAATATTGACCAATCTTTATCAAAACATGCATGCTTATTCTCTGGCCCGATCCCCTTCTCCATGCAAAAATTCGCGGTGTTTGGGCCATAATTGCGGCCTCTGGAGCGACCAGAAAAACCGACAAAAATTTAGTATTTGGTCCATTTCATCCCCTAAATATTAACCAATCTTTTCCAAAAACAATAGGGGTCTTCATTGGCCAGAACCCATCCTACATGCAAAGATTGGTGAAGATTGGTCCATAACTGTGGCCTGTATCGTGTTTACAAATTATAATGGACAGACGGACGGACGGACGGACGGACGGACACACATGTCTAGATCGACTCAGCTAGTCGAGATTTGACGATCGGTATACTTAAAGGTGGGTCTAGGACCAATATTTCGCGGCGTTACAAACATTTGGGGCTGCACAAAGCTATAATACCCTGACAACATAGTTGTGTAGGGTATAATAACAAAAATAAAACTATTGTACTTAATTTATCTGCATATAACGATTTTATAGTACAGAAAGTTAAATTTTTAGGGACTTTTGGTATGGTAGGTACCTGAAATATGGGCCAACAACTAAATTACAACACCTATTACTGCCTTCGCCTAAATTTGATGTAATTTGGACGAAGACATGAAAATTTTCGTGGAATTTGGATGAATATAAATAATTTATAGGTCCAAAAAGCGGATTTTTCAAGACCCTTTGTATGGGAGGTATATCAAATCTTGGACCGATCTACCCAGTTTTTGGTCCGTTGCTTTATAGGCATTAGTAAATGTAAATTGCCAATTTTCATTGAATTTGGTTGAATATTAAAGATTTTATAGCCCAAAATAGTAAAATTTTCAAGACGCTTTGTATTGGAGGTATATCAAATCTTGGTCCGACCTACCCAGTTTTTGGTCAGTTGCTTTATAGGCCTAATTAAATGTAAATTGCCAATTTTCATTGAATTTGTTTGAATATTAAAGATTTTATAGGCCAAAAAGCGCGACATTCTCAAGACCCATTATATGGGAGGTATACCAAATCTTGGTCCGACCTGAGAAAAAAATGTACATAGCTGGCTTGTGACAGAACTTTCGTTCCATAAGCCGAGCTTAGAAAAGATTTCCAGGCGCGTCGGTCTTTTGCGCAGTTTTTCCAATTTGAAAGACCATTTTCGGCAAAGTTGTCTTCGACTAGATCTTTCCATCGTATTCTTGGAAATTTTGTACTTATGTGTACTAAACGGTACTAAATTGGATAAAATTTGGATTTATTGGAATTTAGATTGGGGTATTTGGAACGTTTTGGAAATTCGTACATATGGGCTTTTCAAACTTTAAGGGGACCACCGCATTCTCGGGGTCAAAAATTTTGTTGATATAATTCGAATCTACACTAATTAATAAATGTCCCTACAAAATTTCAAGAGAAAATCTCAAGAACTCTTGAAGATATAGCCGATTTATTGTGTCAGCATCAGGTGATGGCTGAAGGGCTTCTCAAACTTGTAACGCGTTTTTCTCTAAACATTTTTTTGTGAATGGCGGGCACGATAACTCAAAAACTAATAACCCAATCGATTTCAAATTTTTACACGGCGATTTTCCACAAATATTTTTTCAAAGGTCCACCATTTTGTTAATTTTAGAGCGAAGTCAATAATCCTAGTTCATACGATAGCCAGACATGTACTCTTTCCAACACCGTTGGCATTTTCGGATTTCGATGTTCCAGTGAGGAACAAGGACTTTTCTTTAATTACAAAAAACAATAACAAAATTTTTTTGTAAATTATTTTTCTTCTCTTTTAAATCTTCAATTATATATGTGCAAAGTTACAAACGTTAACAAGCATTGGTATTGATTTACCAGCCCATTGAAAATCTTGAAAAATTAAAATGGAGAATGGGGGGGGGGGGGTCCCTTAAACGCGTTTTTCTCTTTTGCGAATGGCGGGCACGATAACTCAAAAACTAATAACCCAATCGATTCCAAATTTTTACACGTTTCTCTGTGAGTGTATAGCTATCGTATGAACTAGGATAAAGCCAATCGGTGAAGATCTTCCTTATTTTTTAACTTGGTTTTTGGTACAAAATCGGCGATTTTGCAAAAATATTTTTTCAAAGGTCCGCCATTTTGTTAATTTTAGAGCGAGGTCAATAATCCTAGTTCATACGAGAGCCATACATGTACTCTTTCTAACAACGTTGGAATTTTCGGATTCCGATGTTCCAGTGAGGAGTTATCATGCCCGCCATTAAAAACAAGGACTTTTCTTTAATTACAAAAAACAACAACAAGACAACAACAAAAATTTTTTGTAAATTATTTTTCTTCCTTTTTAAATCTTCAAATATATATGTGCAAAGTTACAAATCTTAATAAGCATTGGTATTGATTTATCAGTCCATTGAAAATCTTGAAAAATTAAAATCGAGAATGGGAGGGGTTCCCTTAATGTGCACTAATTGGTACTAAAGTTTGATTTGGATTAATAAATGATACATAATTTAGTATAGAGCTAGATTTCAGTTACGATCAGAATTGGTGTGTAGTGTTGAGATATGGATGTAATTTTGGTTGGTAAATAATTTCCACATTCGCTAACGAGGTAGCGGATAATGGATGACAAGAAAAAAACAAATCGTTGCCCAATCGCTTTACGAAATAGAATACGGCTCTTCCAAATAAGGTTTCAAATGTTGTTCCCTAAAATCTGATCAATATATTGAACTGAAATATAATTCTGTATACGGAGGTAGTATAAGATAAAAGTGTTAACCTATTAGTTAATCTGTCGACTTCCATTATATGTGTGGCTAAAAAGGGTATATACACTTTGTTACGATAAGATGTGTCTCAACGAAATATTTGTTTTTGACTTCAAGTTTCTTTGGACTAAATCCGTCTCCGACAATTTGGAGTCGATGGAATAAATATTATCGTAGGGTAACATTTCTTTCAAACAAAAATCTAATTCGAAGATACGTGACATCGGTAGTTTCCCATAAAATTGTAAACCAACGAAGTGTCCAAAACTTTGCACAACATAATATATTTTCACACCTATATTGTACTCAAAAATTTGATCTATCTGTTTACCTCTTCTAATACCTCTCCCAAATTTGTAAGTCACATATCAATGGAATTGAAAATCTAGCTTGAACTAAACATTTTACACCATAATATTATTAATTAATCTAATATTAGTAATTGATATAAGATTAGTTTTAAATATGGAACCTTCCTACTAATGAATATTCGAACTAGAATATTCGAACGAATTGTATAGTACCACAGATCGTGAGATTGTATATTTATATAGTACTTTGATGGAGTCTCATGCTTATGACTAGTGCAGAATCAAATAAGACACCAAATACTTCTTAAGTATGTTGAACCCTGTTCGTTATATTGTTGTTATACAGTCAAATGCCAAGTTGAACCTCGATTGATAAATTTGTATCAAATATCCTGCTGAAAATCATTCAATGGTTCGGTTTTGTGGCACAAAGAAAAAAAACAATTACATTATTCCTTGTCTCCCTGAGAGACAGCACTGAGAGATGACATATATTACCAGGATTTTGGTTACCTAAAACTATTTTTATTCTTCAATCTTCGATATGGTGCGAAATGGAGAGTGTTTGAATCCAGACACCTGCAACAGACCACAACACATAACAATTTGGGACTTCAATCGAATCAAAAAATCATTTAACTAAATGAAGACATTAAAATCGAAACATAATTTTAGGGGTGTAGACAACTTTAAATTCACGGTTTGAAGACTTTTTTCGATATCTGCTGCGACTCTAACCTCCTACAACTTTGTTTTATATTTGAAACCCCAAAATTAAAGTTAATTATGAGAATTTCCTCTTTATTGTTTTTTGGGACGTGATTAAGAAATCCTCCAAAAGCGATCAAGAGCTTCAAACAACCGAACATGGATAAATAATAAAACGCCCATTTAATGGCTTCCTAAAACAAACAAACTCAACCTCCAAATATAAACAATAATACCGATAATGATAAGGTGTACCAAATTATATTCTTTAAAATAAAGTGGAACACCACAGTGTTCGATATCCTCTTCTTGTGATGTGGAATAGGGAAGGGAAGAAGGGGGTCCGGCACATACGTAGAAAAAAGTGGCCATAAAATAGAGCAGATGAAAACCAAACTGAAAAAATATTGAATGGAAATAGTCCTTTATCTCATTTCCGTAAACTAAATCGCAACTAGAGTCCTTTTTTGTCCTTAGTTCCCTTATTTGTGGAGCATTTATGGAGGACGGACATCACATAGAGGGGAACAATTTAAGTTTTAAAATATTGTATTAAACAATTCCCATGCAAGCGCGACACTGATGTCAAATTAATCCCTTCAATTCATAAAAAACACGCAGTTGAAGAAGGTGTATCAACAACAATAAAAACAAATAAGCGACAATACCCACTGATCGCTGTTTTCCGATTATCAATGTATCGAACAAATTGGATTTGCTTCTGCTGTCTTCAAATTGCCGCCTTTGCCAACAGCAACAACAAGGCTTGCTCTGAATTCGATCTGCAAAATACAGTGTTTTCAGAGCGTAACTTGGACCTTAAAAATATATTCTTTACAAAATCCACCTCTAATAGGCCTATAAAAAATATATTCTTTACAAAATCCACCTCTAATAGGCCTATAAAAAATATATTCTTTACAAAATACACCTCTAATAGGCCTATAAAAAATATATTCTTTACAAAATCCACCTCTAATAGGGCTATACAAAATATATTCTTTACAAAATCCACCTGTAATAGGCCTATAAAAAATATATTCTTTACAAAATCCACCTCTAATAGGCCTATAAAAAATATATTCTTTACAAAATCCACCTCTAATAGGCCTATAAAAAATATATTCTTTACAAAATCCACCTCTAATAGGCCTATAAAAAATATATTCTTTACAAAATCCACCTCTAATAGGCCTATAAAAAATATTCTTCAAAAGTCCACCTCTAATAGTACTATAAAAAATATTTTTTAATAAATCCACGCCTTGGATAGGTCTTGAAAAAATATTTTTTAATAAATCCACGCCTTGGATAGGTCTTGAAAAAATATTTTTTAATAAATCCACGCCTTGGATAGGTCTTGAAAAAATATTTTTTAATAAATCCACGCCTTGGATAGGTCTTGAAAAAATATTTTTTAATAAATCCACGCCTTGGATAGGTCTTGAAAAAATATTTTTTAATAAATCCACGCCTTGGATAGGTCTTGAAAAAATATTTTTTAATAAATCCACGCCTTGGATAGGTCTTGAAAAAATATTCTTTAATAAATCCACGCCTTGGATAGGTCTTGAAAAAATATTCTTTAATAAATCCACGCCTTGGATAGGTCTTGAAAAAATATTCCTTAAAAAAATCCAAGCCTTGGATAGGCCTTGAAAAAATATTCTTTAAAAAATCCACGCCTTGGATAGGACTTTGAAAAAATACTCTTTAAGAAATCCACGCCTTGGATAGGCCTTGAAAAATATTGGATAGGCCTTGAAAAATAATAAATCCACGCCTTGGATAGGCCTTGAAAAAATATTCTTTAATAAATCCACGCCTTGGATAGGCCTTGAAAAAATATTCTTTAATAAATCCACGCCTTGGATAGGCCTTGAAAAAATATTCTTTAATAAATCCACGCCTTGGATAGGCCTTGAAAAAATATTCTTTAATAAATCCACGCCTTGGATAGGCCTTGAAAAAATATTCTTTAATAAATCCACGCCTTGGTTAGGCCTTGAAAAAATATTCTTTAATAAATCCACGCCTTGGTTAGGCCTTGAAAAAATATTCTTTAATAAATCCACGCCTTGGTTAGGCCTTGAAAAAAATATTCTTTAATAAATCCACGCCTTGGTTAGGCCTTGAAAAAAATATTCTTTAATAAATCCACGCCTTGGTTAGGCCTTGAAAAAAATATTCTTTAATAAATCCACGCCTTGGTTAGGCCTTGAAAAAAATATTCTTTAATAAATCCACGCCTTGGTTAGGCCTTGAAAAAAATATTCTTTAATAAATCCACGCCTTGGTTAGGCCTTGAAAAAATATTCTTTAATAAATCCACGCCTTGGTTAGGCCTTGAAAAAAATATTCTTTAATAAATCCACGCCTTGGTTAGGCCTTGAAAAAATATTCTTTAATAAATCCACGCCTTGGTTAGGCCTTGAAAAAAATATTCTTTAAAAAATCCACGCCTTGGTTAGGCCTTGAAAAAAATATTCTTTAATAAATCCACGCCTTGGTTAGGCCTTGAAAAAAATATTCTTTAATAAATCCACGCCTTGGTTAGGCCTTGAAAAAAATATTCTTTAATAAATCCACGCCTTGGTTAGGCCTTGAAAAAAATATTCTTTAATAAATCCACGCCTTGGTTAGGCCTTGAAAAAAATATTCTTTAATAAATCCACGCCTTGGTTAGGCCTTGAAAAAAATATTCTTTAATAAATCCACGCCTTGGTTAGGCCTTGAAAAAAATATTCTTTAATAAATCCACGCCTTGGTTAGGCCTTGAAAAAATATTCTTTAATAAATCCACGCCTTGGTTAGGCCTTGAAAAAATATTCTTTAATAAATCCACGCCTTGATAAATCCACGCCTTGGTTAGGCCTTGAAAAAATATTCTTTAATAAATCCACGCCTTGGTTAGGCCTTGAAAAAAATATTCTTTAATAAATCCACGCCTTGGTTAGGCCTTGAAAAAAATATTCTTTAAAAAATCCACGCCTTGGTTAGGCCTTGAAA